>NC_092055.1:43869321-44128164 GCF_003086295.3 Arachis hypogaea
CTTAAAAGGTTGCACCGTCCTCGGTGCATTTAAAGATGAGCAAGGGGGTACGACGACTATACGGATTGCCACCTTCAGTTAGTGGATCAACCGGCTGCTGCGTGTTCTTTCTTCCGCTTTCGTTTTTGCTTATGATGACTCACCCATGAAAAATAGAAAATAGCACAGTAAGATGAGAAAATGCAAAAGCAAGGAAGTGTAAATTGTTAGAATGAGATGATGATCACTAGAATAAAGTGAGTGAATTAGTTTGTGACATTAAGGAAAATAGTGTGTGAGTTCTAAGTTGCATGTAGTTTAGAACACACACTGGCATTAAAAGCTATGTCACAAGTACACAAAAGAAAGCATACACTTCATTCATTCTAGTGTGCTTGAGATACTTGAGAGAAAACTTGTTGGTTAAGACAAACAAACAAGTTATAAAGAAGCATAGAAGCATTCAAGCAATAATCAAGCAGATGTGAAATGGATGATGAATGGACATTGATTGATGTGCAAGGAAATGTAATGAACAAAATAAAATATGAAAATCACACATCAATCAATGACACACTTTGAATTTTTCTTGCATAACCTAATTGACATAAAGTGGGACACATGGTTGCTATGAAACTTAGGACAAGAGAGATAGAGGTTAAAATCAATCACATAGCAAGCATGGTCTACAAAGCTTTGAAAATCACAAAAATATGTCACTAAGTAAGCTTACCATCCAAATTCACAATTCCAAAATCTCAATGCATGAACTAGGTGATGTAAATAAAGATCAGTCATAAACAAGCATCACCTAACAAAAAATGCATTGATAATACACAAATTGCCTCATCATAGATAATGAAATCAAATCACATGCTGGCCAAAATATGCAATTCAAAAGATTTAAAATGCTTGAAGGCAATTCTCATGCACTTGGTAGTCACAAATGTTAAGCATGAAAAATTCAAAACCAAGTACCAAATTATAACCTCAATAAAAGAAATCCAACAATGAATAATTTCAGCATCAAGAAACAACAAATCAAGTCACTAATCCAACACTTATCACTTAAAGCAAAAATTAAGTTAACTAACTAACTAACTAATTAACTATTAACTAAAGAAAATAAGGGTAAATGGTAAATGGTGGTGGTAGATGATGGTTGGAGAAGAGGAAAGAGGAGAGAAGCGAAAAGAAGAAGAGAAATGGAAAGAAGAGAAGAAAAGAAGGTGGGTGAAACAGGGGTGCCCATGCATAAGCGTGGGGTTGAAGAATGGAATGTGATATGTATGCGTCGAGCAAGCGTAGGCGTGGGAAGCAGAAAGTAGAGGGTGACACGTACGCGTGGGTCACGCGTACGCATGGGAGGAATTTATTCTAGACGCACAATTCTTGCACCCTACGCGCAGAACTCTCTGTTTGGCACCCATGCAGCAGCACCCTCCTCGCACCATTCTCGCATGGTGGATTTTCGGGAGTGACGCATACGCGTGGGTCACGCGTACGCGTGGGTGGTTGGAATCTTGGGGTCACACATATGCGTGGCTGGGTGCTCTGTTGTTCAAACGTTTTCAAGTTCTAGCACCAAACCAAGCATTCCAAACATCCAAACAGTCATCTAAACACCACCAAACCTTATTTAATATACTAGACTACCAAATAAACTCAACAAACCAAACTAAACATGAAATTAAACTAATTTACTAATATATATATATATAAAAGAGAAAAATGAAAAGGGTTTACCATGGTGGGGTGTCTCCCACCTAGTACTTTTATTTATTGTCCTTAAGTTGGACTTATAAGGAGCTCTCATCAAGGTGGCTTGTGCTGGAATTCATCTTTGAACTTTTACCAATTCTTGGACTTCCATTGATTGTCAGAATTTCTAACCAAATGCACCAAACCTTGGTGAAGTTCTACACAAGATATGAGCTCCCAAAGTTGGCATTCATATTGTAATTTGGGATTCCATATCTTATTTTCACATCCTCCTAGACCTATTAAATTTAGCAACTCTTTAGCATTGGATTTGGATTTTGATGATGCAACCACAATGAACCTAGAATGGTGCTTCCAACCACTAACCATCTCTCTTTTACTCTTCAAACCACAAATATTCCTAAGTTGACCATCCGTTTCAAGCAAACCATATTCAAGTGGGATAATAAAGCTTAAGGACAAGAATTTTACCCACTTGAATGATGTAATGGATGATAACTTCAGAGGAGATGCTTCCATCGGTCTTGACACGGCAATATCTACTCCCTTCCATCCTCTTTGAAGGGCTTCCACCACTTGACAAGATGCTTCAAGCTCTACCTCTTGCCAAGCTTCCTTAAGTTCAAATTCTTCCTCACCATTAAATTCAAGTTCAATAGGGAAGGATTCATCAAGCTCAAAAGGATCATATGTTGATACAAAATCATCATAAATAGGAGGGTTTGTTACTTGTCCCATTTCTTTCAATTCTTCATTCACAATATGCTTTGGAGGTTGTGCACTAGCCTCCTCAACATCAATTTTAAAGTCCATGGAAGAAGGCTTTACAACCTTAGATTCCTCTTTGCATTCAACATCTCCTAAATTTTCAACCACTTCTTCTGGTTCAATCATCTTAAATTCCTCCTCTTGTTGTAATTCTTGCTTCAACTCATTCTCTTTTCCTTGAAGCTCCAAGTTCTTCTCCTCTCTACACTTTTTATTTGATCTTCCGCATTCGTCAATGAGAGTGTCTTAATTGCACGAGTTTAGGTAGGAGGCTATATGGTTAACCGCTTCAGTCATGGTAGCCACTATGGTTCCTAGCCTCTCTAGCTCCTTTTGCTCCTCTTCTTTTTGCTTTTGGAAATGAGCTAGAAGTTCTTGTTGTTCTTGCATTAGATGTTAGAGAAATTTGTCCAATGAAGGCGGTGTTGGAAGAGAGAGTTTATTGTTTAGAGGAATGGTGTCATAGTTGGAAGGTGGTTCATATTAGTGAAAGTCTTGAGGTGGTGTATAAAAAATTAGTGGCTCTTGGGAGTATTGGTGTTGGAATGGTGGTGGTTCTAAAAATGGCTCATATAGTTGTTGGTATGGTGGATATGGGTTAGGATCATACGGAGGTGAATGGTGGTATGGGGCTTGTGAGAAAATTTGACAACAATGTTGAGGGATTGGTTCATAATTGTGCACATTATGGGTAGATTGTTACCATAAGAGACCGGAGGAGGTTGTTGCCATAAAGATTGCTCGTAAGTATAGGGCTCCTCCCTAACTTGATTTCCATTCCCATAATGTGATCCTTCATTGAAGCTTTCATTCCCTACAACATAATTGTAGCCAAACTGATAGCCAAAGGGATGAGAATTCATAGTAGCAAAAGAAAATAAAAACAAGAACTAATAAGAAACAAAGAAACAAAATCCTAACTACTAACTCAAACAAGCAAACAAAAAAGAGCAAACTATTTACAATATTGACATATGTACAATAACCAATAACAAGCACACATTGCAATTCCCCGGCAACGGCGCCAAAAACTTGATAGAGGAATTTATGTTGATCTAGAATTTCTCAATAGAAATAGAATTGTTTCGTTGCAAGCATAGTCTAGACCAACAATGGATTCTCCATCAAAGTTTAATTTTTGGTTGTCACAAGTTCAACCCAATAAAAATAACTGAGAGTATTGCTCCCGAGTCATTCTCCCTAGGAATTACAATCGAGTATTCAATTATTCGTTATGAAGTTCAAGGGGTTGGGTTGTGATAAACCCCAATTTTAGGGTTTATCTTGTGTAGAATTTGGGGGATTTTATCAATATTTTTCGCACTTATTCATATAAATTGCATGTTTTTGTGTTTCCTTCCTAATTATACTTCATGGTTTAAAACATGCCTCTTTAACCCTAAAAATGCCAAATTTTAATCCTCTTCTTTTACCATTCAATGTCGTGATGCGTTTGTTAAGTGGATTCAGGATCTATAAGGCGAGAATGGCCTAAAAGATGGAAAGAAAGCATGCACAAGTGGAAGGGACATGAAGAATAAAGCTTTGGAAAATTGGTGGCGACGCGCACGCGTGACTGACGCACACGCGTGGTCGTGTGTAGCTGAGATTGGTGCGTGCATAAGCTGACACACTCGCGTAGTGATCACGAAACCCCACCGACACGTACGCATGACTGACGCGTACGCGTGGCTTGAGGAGTTCAACCGACGCGCACGCGTGGTGCTCAGCATGTGACTCATTAATGGAATCATGGCTGGCTATTTCTACAAGGCTCCAGTCCCAAATCCAACTGGCTTCTGCATGAAAAAGACCCAAGGAACTAAGGGAGAAAGGAGGACTCACTCATACACACCATACACATAATTTTAGCTAGTTTTTTATTTTTGTTTTCTAGAGAGAGAAACTCTTACTTCTCTCTAGATTTAGTTTGTTTTGATCTTCCTTTGTTGAATTTCTGTATTGGGTCTTGTTAATTTTAGTTTTATTTACTCAATCATAATTTCTTTTGTTAGAATTTTGTTTGGATCTTCTGTTAGAATTCTATTTCCTCTTTATTTTTCCTTTTCTTCTCATTTTATGAACTTTGTTGATCTTGAATTTCTATTAGTGCATTGATGTTTTCTATGATTGATAGTGTTATTCGAGTTGTTTTCTATTGATAATTGTTAGTGGATACTTGTAATTTTGAATTAATTTTGCAATTTAAATATGTCTTTAGTTAGTGCATACCATGTGTTTGATGAAATGTTTCCTTTGATTATGGAGTAGTTTTCTATACTCTTGGTCTAGGCTAAGGAAATTGGGTGACCTTGAGTCATTGAGTCTAATTGAATTGGTGATTTGAGAACCCTTAGTGGTCAAATTGATACTCATTGACATTAATCTACTACTAATCCCATTAGTAGATGGATTAGGACTTATGAGTTGAAATTGACCAAGCTATTTGACATACTTCACTTGTAGAAGTAGACTTAATGGGCTTGGTTCCTCATAATTGTCAATATATGATTGTTAGACAAGGATGGTGATCCCAATTCCTATGCCTTAGCCAAGAGTCCTTTTTATAATTCATATTTGAATCCCAAAAATCTTAATTTCTTGATTCTTGTTATAGTTAGTTTAGTTGTTTACTTAGTTCTAGAGTAAAAGTAGATTTATATGTTCCCTTGCTAGATTGCATTTACTTATACCTTGCTTTAATTGCTTGATTTAGTTTCTTGCACTTTAAGATTCTTGCATGCTAAGCTTTAGTAGTTTAAATTCTTGTCTATGACTCCCAACCCCGGAATTCTAACCAATATTGATGCACATGTTTGCCCATTCTCTTGAGGACGACCCAAGACTAATACACTCGGTTACTTTTTATTGGGGTTGACTTGTGACAACCATATCAAAATTTGATGAAAAAGGTTATTTGTTAGTCTAGGACTATACTATGACATGATTTTTTATTGAAGAAATTCTAGACCGGCGATAATTTTACCTACCGAATTTTTGGCGCCGTTGCCGGGGAATGGTTGCAATGTGTGCTTTGATATTGGTTATGTGAATATGTGAATATTGTAGATAGTTTACTTGCTTTCATTAGTTTGCTTTTAGTTTAGATTTTCTTTAATGCATGAGCTATGACTTCTAAGTTGAATGACTCGGTCTCAACCGGATTCTAGCTTAGCCGAGTTTGATCCCGAAATTGAAAGAACCTTACTTCATACTCAGCAAGCTAGACATCGGTTGGATTATACGGCTAGTGCTTCGGCCTCTCTTGAGGAACTCTTCGAAACACTAGACGGACCCGAGAGTGATCTAGAGTCCACATTCAACGAAGGAACTTCCGATTCCTCTCTTGGCACTATTGATATATCCTTGCATACTACAGGTAAAAACCACATGGTGGAGCCACGTAGGATTACCTTTCATGAGCAAGGAGCACTGGATCTCATTCTTTAACCGTTGCAAGCTAGGTATCCGAATCTTGATCCTAATTTTGGGCTGAAGAATAGTCTGATTAACTTGCTGCCTAAGTACCATGGACTACCGGGCCAAGACCCCATTAGGCACTTGAGAGACTTTCAAGTAGCTTGTTCTACGGCTCGAAAGCATGGTGCTGATGAGATTACAATAATGGTTTTTTCTTTCCCCTTCTCTCTTGAAGGGCAAGCAAAAGAATTGTTCTACTCCTAACCTGATGAAGTGGTGACTGAATGGGTGACGTTAGGATTTTTGCCAGTAAAGAAGTTCATAAAAACAGTCACGTTGTAGATATAGTCTCTAAACCGACAGAAATCCCTTCGTACAAACGTTTGGTTGTCACAAGTAACAAACCCCTTAAAATTGATAACCGAGTATTTAAACCTCGGGTCGTCTTCTCAATGAATTGCAGGGAGGTGTTATTATTGATTATGAAAAAAAAGTGTGTTTTTGGGGAATGTTGAGTTTGGGCAATGGGCACAGATATATTTAAATGACAAGTAAAATAAATAAATAACTGTAAACTAAACTCTTGGCAAAGTAAGAGAAATTGGAAGTCCAGACCAAGTTATCCTTATTAATGATAATGAAAATTGAATCTTAATTCCACTTAGTCAACATTTACTAAAGTAAAGGAAAGTCAATGGACTAATTAGTTTGATCTTCGAATCCTATTTATTTCCTAAAAAAAGATTGGGATTATTGAAGTTCAATTCAATTGGCAAGATAACAATTAACAATTATGCTGTTGAGTTGGATAACTCCTGAGTTACTGATTTCTTATCCAAAACCAAAAGGGAAAAAGTAAATCTACTGGAATAAAAAATGCCTTCAGATGTAAAGCAACAATAACAGCAATCATAAATTGAAATACCTCAAATAACATTAATTAAGAAAATTATATGTAACATGGAAGAGTTCATAAATTAAATAAAAATAAAGAACCTGGGATTGAGAGTCACTCCTAAAACTAAGAGAAGTCCTAAATCCTAATCCTAAGAGAGAGGAGAGAACCTCTCTCTCTAAAAACTACATCTACTCCTAAAATTTTGAATGTGAAAAACCTCCTTATGAATGGATGCAGTCCCCACTTTATAGCCTCTAATCTGTGTTTTCTGGGCCGCAAACTGGGTCAGAACAGTCCAGAATTTGCTGGTTTCGAATTTTGCCACGCTGGATTTCCGTCACTGCGACGCGGCCGCATAGATCACGCAGTCGCGTCACCTAGCGTCAGGAGAACTATAACATATTATATATCAAATCGAAGCCCCGGACGTTAGCTTTCCAACGCAACTAAAACCGCGTCATTTGGATTTTTGTAGCTAAAGTTATAGTCGTTTGAGTGCAGAGAGGTCAGGCTGGACAGCTTAGCAATTTCTCCAACTTCTTGCATTCCTTCCACTTTTGCATGCTTCCTTTCCATCCTCCAAGCCATTCCTGCCCTATAATCTCTGAAAACACTTAACACACATATCAAGGCATCTAATGGTAATAAGAGAGGATTAATAATAAGCAAATATAAGATCAAAGAAGCATGTTTTCAATCAAAACACATAATTAGGAAGGAAATATAAAACCATGCAAATAATATGAATAAGTGGGTAAAGAGTTGATGAAATCCACTCAATTGAGCACAAGATAAACCATGAAATAGTAGTTTATCAACCTCCCCACACTTAAACACTAGCATGTCCTCATGCTAATCTTAAGAGAAGCTATAAAGAATGAAGAATGTATGAAATGCAACCTATGAATGCAACTACGTGCTAAATGCTTTTGCTTACTTGGTTAAAAATAAATAAGTTCTCCAAGACAAACATAAATCAGATTTCACTAATTCAAATCATAAAATAAAAATCAGGTAAACTTGTAAGAAGACAGCTCATGAAAGCAGGGAACATAGAATCAAGCATTGAACCCTCACTGGTAGTGTGTATCACTCTAATCTCTCAAGTGTATAGGGTTATTCACTCTACTCTTCTCTAGTCATGCTTTCTAAACCTTGTTCTTCATCTAACCAATCAACAATATTTAATATACCAATGCAAATATCATGAGGTCTTTTTCAAGGTTGTAATGGGGCTAAGGTAAGGGTAAAGGTATATATATGGCTAAGTGAGCTTTATAAATTGAATCTTTAATTAACCTAAGCTCTCACCTAATATACATATACTCTATATACTTTTAAATTCATGCCTAGCTACCCATAATTCCCACTTTTGTATAACTCCCATACTCATGTACCAAATTTTCTTTAATTTTTTTTATCACATGTGCATTGATCTTTTATTAAACTTAATATTTGGGGTAATTTTGTCCCCTTATTTATTTATTTATATTATATATATATATATTTTTTTTTTCTCTTTTTTTTTGTAGAGAAATAAACATAACTTATCAATGCACATGGATTTTTCTATTATTTTTCTATTTTGGTTTTTCATGAGTAGGTTCCCAAATTCCCAATATTCAAATAAATTAAATACATTTCCTTATTAACCAATGTTCCCACACTTAGTTGATGCACAATTTCTATCTTAAGCTAACCAAAGATTCACTTGGGATTTTTAATTTGTTTTTCTGCTTAAGGCTAGTAATGTGGTTATAGAACAAGAGGGGATTAAAAGCTCAAGGGGCTAACAAAGGTGATGTAAAAGGTAGGCTTATTTGGGATAAGTGAGCTAATAACAAATAATGACCTCAATCATATGCAAGCATGTAAATATACTAAATAATGGACATATAGAATGGAACAAAGCAAAGATTGCAGTTATAGAGAAGAAAACACACAAGAATAAAAATTTTATGGTTAAATAATGTAACCATATAAATAAGCTCAAATCTCACAGGTTGTGTGTTCTTTGGCTCAAAAACCATGTTCCAAATACAACTTCAAATAAGTTTTAACAAAAAAATTTTCAAATTAAATTAGTGAAATTTCTCTCTAAAAAATAGGGTCTCAAAAGAAATTTATTACTTTAACCAAGTAGTAACTAAATGCATAAAATAAAATAAACATGCAATCAAATATGCAGATGCAACAATGAACAAATTAACATTGGTGTTGAAGTAGGAAATAACTAACCCATGGAGATCGGTATCGACCTCCCCACACTTAAAGATTGCACCGTCCTCGGTGCATGCTAAGATGTGCAAGTGGATGGGGGTTGTGGTTCCTCAGCTGGGGCTCTTTTTGTTCCTTTCCTTGCTGTTGATTTGGGAATGGTTTTCTCTTTTCCTTTCTTGGTGGCCATCCTGAAAAAGGGAAGAGAAAGTAAATTAAATTCAAAGAGATATATATAGCAAGAAAGACAACGAAAAAGGTGGTGATGGATGCACATTAAGATATAACTGACATTATCACATGCTCGCGAGTACATGTGAAAAGCCAACAATGGGAAATAGCTAGTGCATGTAAAGACAGGTGAATGCAAGGTGTTTATTGGCATGCCGGCAAAGGGCATGAGTAGCATAGACCAAGCAATACTTTGTAACAAACTATCACATTTGTATTGACAATTAATTTCAATTAATACAATAGTAAAGGGAGTTTATGAAAAGCAAGCATTCAGAGTAGTAGGATAAAAGATACTGAAAGCAGTGCACAATGCCATACGGGCGTTTTCACAAACACATAGCATGCATATTAAATAATCTAATGAAAATAATAAATTGAACATGCAAGCAACCCTTTAAAAATAAATATATATAATTGTCAAATAATTCCTCTAATAATCCATAAGTAAAATATAGAAATAATGACCCAAATAAATTTCTAACACCAATGAAAATAATGCAATGAATGAAAGTATGTAAATAAACAAAAATAAAAAGAAAAATAAGAGAGATGAGAAGGGAAAGAAGATAAGAAAGGAAGAAGAAAGAAATAAGAAAAGATAAGAAAAATAAGGATTAGAGAAGAAAAGATAAGAAATTAGGTTGATCTGGATAATCTGTGCACCGCTTGTGACGCGGACGCGTGAGTGACGCGGTCGCGAGGTGCATGATAAGGTCAGGTGACGTGGACGCGTGGGTCACGCGATTGCGTGGCCTGTTTTGTGCGATTGGCGCGAGTGCAGCCTTGTGGTCGCGCAACTCTCTGTTCGAAATTCTTTTTGCCAAAATTCTGGGTGACGCGATCGCGTGGGCATGCGATCGCGTGAGTGGCCATCATGGGGATATGACACGGACGCGTGAGGCACGCGTTCGCGTGGTGAGGCTTGGGCTACCAGCACGAGTCCAGCCCAACTCCTGCTCAACTTTCGGCCATGCACCTGGTTGACGTCGATTTTCAGGTCACGCGGCCGCGTGGGCACGCGATCGCGTGGGAGGCCAGTATTCCCCTGCGACGCGGACGCGTCAACGACGTGGTCGCGTGGGACGAATTGTGCCACTGGCACGCCTCCAGCCTCGCTCCAGCATGACTCTCTGTTCATTTTTATTTTCTCTTCTCTCCTTGCGACGCGGACGCGTCGCTGATGCGGTCGCGTCGCGTGGCACTTTTTTTTTTTTGTAATCTGAAAAATGTAGAATGTAGTGTTAATATGAATGTGATGCAAAACTCCAGGTTCAATATAAAAAAATAAAATAAAATTCAAAAACAAATAAAACTAAATAAAAATGAAAAAGGACGACCATACCATGGTGGGTTGTCTCCCACCTAGCACTTTTAGTTAAAGTCCTTAAGTTGGACATTTGATGAGCTCTTCTGTTATGGTGGCTTGTGCTTGAACTCATCCAGGAATCTCCACCAATGTTTGTATCTCCAGTCACCTCCGGGGTCCCAAACTAGGTATGTAAAGCCCTTAAGAAGCTTCAAAGGGATTCTTAGGCTCCCGGGGTGACAAATGTCAGAGCAGATTCCAGGATCCCAAATCTTGCTTTTACACCCATCTTTATGTTGATCATGATTCCATCCGGGTAGCAAGCAATCTGAATTCTCACTAAAGTGGCCAAACAACTTCCTAGACCCATTCGGTTGAGCTCTATACCAACCTTTGCGTTTAAACTTAAAGCTTCCAACCATAATGAACCTTGCAGGACAATTCTTAGCACTGACCATTTTCCTCTTACTCTTAATGCCACAAAGAGCTCTAAGTTGACCATCCGTCTCCAGTAGCCCATATTCAAGTGGGATTAGAAAGCTAAGAGATATGAAATTTACCCACTTGAATGTTGTGAAGGATGATGGCAACTTAGGGGGAGGTATTTTCAATGAAATTGCAAGCTCCACTCCCTTGTGCTCTTCTTTGACATCTTCTACCTCTTGATCAACCTCTACAAAATCTTCAACCATGATCTGCCTTGGAGGTTGTATGCTCTTCTCAACATCAACATCAAACACCGTGGAAGGAGGCTCTGTGACTGGACTTTCCAATGGAGGTACAGCATCTCTTAAGTCTGCAACCACTTCTTCCTTTTTAATAATTGCTACTTTGTCCAGTTGTTTAAGTATAAAATCATACTCATCCTCGATATTTTTCTTTCTATGACAACTCATTTCAACTATTCTTTCATCTTCAAGGGTCTCTCCTACCCTTACCTGTAGGGCCTCCTCTAGCTCTTTATGAAGTATGGATTCGCGAAGATGATTCCTTCTTTCCTGTTCCATATCAATATCATAATTGGGATCATCTTGCTCTTGGATTGATGGATGTGGGTGCTCTTCCATGGATGGTGGTGATGGGATGGAGAGATTATTCTGTGGCTGACAAGGAAGTGCACTAGAGCTTGAGGGTTGATTGTTAAAGGTATTTGGTGGTCTGATTTGGGTGAAGAGAGCTTGTATAGTAGAGTTTAGATCGGCAAGTGCTTTCTCCATGGAGGTTTGGGGTGGATCTATGTATGGTTCATTTGGTTCATAAGGTGGTTGGTATGGTGGATGTGGGTTAGGGTCATATGGAGGTGAATGGTGGAAAGAGGCTTGTGAGTATGGCGGTTCCAAGTTGTGTTGAGGAGGTTCATAGGCATATGATGGTGGTTGTTGATAGTCCATTGGAGGTGGTTGTTGCCAAGAGGGTTGATTAAATCTTTGTGGCTCCTCCCATCTTTGATTGTTCCAACCTTGATGCCTGTTCTCATTGTAATTTCTTCTTCCTGCAACATAATTGTAACCAGACTCATAGCCAAAGGGGTGAGAGTTCATAGTATCAAATAAAAATTAAAAATGAAAATAAAAAAAAATTTAAATTAAAAGGTTATTTAAATTTTGAATTTGAAAATTAAATTTTGAAATTTGAAATTTGAAATTTGAAATTTGAAATAAGATAAGATAAGATAAAAATTTTAAAAATAAAAATCTGAAATTATTTTTTTTTCGAAAAAAAATTAATTAAAAATATTTTTGAATTTAATGAGGAAAGAGAAAAATAATAAATGACACCAAATTTCAAATTTTTAGATCAAAACGAAGAAAACAACTAAGAACAACTTGAAGATCAAGATGAACATTAAGAACAAATTTTTGAAAAAAAAAATTTTTTTAATAACTAAATAAAAATCAATAACCTCTTGATTTATGAAAAAGCAAAAATAAAAACAAAAATAGAAATAAGTAAACAAGTAAAAAGCAAATATTTACAATAACCAATAATAAGGCACACGTTTGCAATTCCCCGACAACGGCGCCATTTTGACGTTAGGATTTTTGCCAGTAAAGAAGTTCATAAAAACAGTCGCGTTGTAGATATAGTCTCTAAATCGACAGAAATCTCTTCGTACAAACGTTTGGTTGTCACAAGTAACAAACCCCTTAAAATTGATAACCGAGTATTTAAACCTCGGGTCGTCTTCTCAACGAATTGCAGGGAGGTGTTCTTATTATTGATTATGAAAAAAAAGTGTGTTTTTGGGGAATGTTGAGTTTGGGCAATGGGCACAGATATATTTAAATGACAAGTAAAATAAATAAATAACTATAAACTAAACTCTTGGCAAAGTAAGAGAAATTGGAAGTCCAGACCAAGTTATCCTTATCAATGATAATGAAAATTGAATCTTAATTCCACTTAGTCAACATTTACTAAAGTAAAGGAAAGTCAATGGATTAATTAGTTTGATCTTCGAATCCTATTTATTTCCTAAGAAAAGATTGGGATTATTGAAGTTCAATTCAATTGGCAAGATAACAATTAACAATTATGCTGTTGAGTTGGATAACTCCTGAGTTACTGATTTCTTATCCAAAACCAAAAGAAAAAAAGTAAATCTACTGGAATAAAAAAATGCCTTCAGATGTAAAGCAACAATAACAGCAATCATAAATTGAAATACCTCAAATAACATTAATTAAGAAAATTATATGTAACATGGAAGAGTTCATAAATTAAATAAAAATAAAGAACCTGGGATTGAGAGTCACTCCTAAAACTAAGAGAAGTCCTAAATCCTAATCCTAAGAGAGAGGAGAGAACCTATATCTCTCTAAAAACTACATCTACTCCTAAAATTGTGAATGTGAAAAACCTCCTTATGAATGGATGCAGTCCCCACTTTATAGCCTCTAATCTGTGTTTTCTGGGCCGCAAACTGGGTCAGAACAGTCCAGAATTCGCTGGTTTCGAATTTTGCCACGCTGGATTTCCGTCACTGCGACGCGGCCGCATAGATCACGCGGTCGTGTCGCCTAGCGTCAGGGGAACTATAACATATTATATATCAAATCGAAGCCTCGGACGTTAGCTTTTCAACGCAACTAGAACCGCGTCATTTGGACCTCTGTAGCTAAAGTTATAGCCGTTTGAGTGCAGAGAGGTTAGGCTGGACAGCTTAGCAATGTCTCCAACTTCTTGCATTCCTTCCACTTTTGCATGCTTCTTTTCCATCCTCCAAGCCATTCCTGCCCTATAATCTCTGAAAACACTTAACACACATATCAAGGCATCTAATGGTAATAAGAGAGGATTAATAATAAGCAAATATAAGATCAAAGAAGCATGTTTTCAATCAAAACACATAATTAGGAAGGAAATATAAAACCATGCAAATAATATGAATAAGTGGGTAAAGAGTTGATGAAATCCACTCAATTGAGCACAAGATAAACCATGAAATAGTGGTTTATCAATGGGACCTATTGTGAAGAGAGTTCTTAGATAAGTTCTTTCCTCCGGAGAAGACTGACTATATCCGTAAGGAAATTTCCGGTATAATGCAAAGAGACCAAGAGACACTCTATGAATATTGGACTCAATTTAAGAGGTTGTTGGAATCTTGTCCATATCATGGATTAGATATTCATTTGCTCATTAGCTATTTCACTGGAGGTCTTTGTGCACCTGATAAAAGTTTGCTTACCGCTTCTAGTGGTAGTTCTCTTTCTAAGAACAAGACGGTGGCGAAAGTATGGAGTTTGATCAATGATGTTACCGAAACTACCCAACATGTGAGAGTGAGGAATAATCCTCCCAAGAGTGTGGTGGAAGCACCTTCTTCTGACTTGGCTTTGACTAAAGTACTTGGAGAAATGACCACTCTCTTCAAAGAGATTCACCAAGGACAAAAGGCATCTCAATCAATCAAAGCCATCCAAGCCCCACCTCAAATCCTCCAACTTGAAGGACCTCCAAGAGTGTGTGGGGTGTGCTCTTGTACTTCACACTATACCGACCAATGCCCTCAAGTCCAAGGGGATTACACTCTTGCGGTAGCCAACAACTACAACAACCGGCCACCTTATCAATCTCAAGGTCAAAGCAATTACTCCCATGGTAATAGCTCTAATCAAGGGTAGAGGGACAATGCTCAAGGAAACAACCATAATCAAAGATGGAACCAAGGCAACTCATCTTCTCAATACTACAACAATACCTACCAAGTCAACCAAAACCACCATAATCAACCATACCAACACTCACAACAAAACCAAGCCAACAACAATAGATACCAAATGCCTCACAAAAGACAATAAATCAATCAACCTTCTTCTTCTCCCACAAATCAAGGCGATGACTCTCACCGTGCACTTTACCAAGAACAAGAGAGACTTAGGGCTATGATAGAGAAAAATGAAAAGAAACACTAGGAATCTCAACGCAAAAGTTGGCACTATGAGTGCTCAAATGTCCTCTATAGCCGAGATTCTCTCAAGGTTGGTCCTACCTCCTACCAACAATACTAACACCAACCAAGCCTCTAGCTCATCTAGCCTTCCTTCCTAACCTATCCCAAACCCAAGGGGTAGCATCAATGCAATTACCTTGAAGAGTGGTTGATAAACCCCAATTTTGTGGTTTATCTTGTACTTAATTTGGGGGATTTTATCACCTTTTCCCACATTTATTCAATGAAATAGCATGGTTTTGCAATTCTCCCTTGATTTGTACTTAAATGTGAAAACATGCTTTTTAGGCTTTAAAATAGCTAAATTCAATTCACTTTAATTCCATTCAATGCTTTGATATATTTGTTGAGCGATTTCAGGTTCACAGGGCAAGTATTGGATGGAAGAAGTGAGGAAAAAAGCATGCAAAGTGGGAGAACTCATGAAGAAATGAAGGAACCGCAAAGCTGTCAAGCCTGACCTCTTCGCACTCAATCGACTATAACTTGAGCTACAGAGATCCAAATGAGGCGGTTTCAATTGCGTTGGAAAGTTAACATCCAGAGCTTCGAAATGATATAAAATTTGCTATATATTATTTCACGTTCAGGGGCGCGCACGCGCCATGTACGCGTGCATGCTGATGCTGCTCGTGGCCCACTAAAGATAAAATCGATGGGGGCGATTTCTGAAGCACTTTGGGCCCAACCTAACTCATTTATGATGCTATTTCATGAAGAATTCAAGCAGGGGCAAAGGGGGAGCAATTGTTTGTAACTTAGCATCATGTAGGTTAGTTTCTAGAGAGAGAAGAGGGCTCCCTCTTCTCTCTAGAATTAGGGTTCTTAGGCCATTTCCATCTTAGATCTAGGTTCAATTACATGTTTTCATCTTGTTTCTTTTATGATTTCTTACTCCTACTCTTTCATTCTCATTATTTGTAGTGTTAATTTCTCTTTATGTTCTTTTTTATGTTGATGAACACTTGTTGGATTTGGATTTTGTTTTAATGAAATTTGATTTTGATGTTCTTTTATTGTTGATTTGAATTGTGATCTTACTTTCCTTGCAATTAGTAGTTAGTAGATTTATCATTCTTGTATATTTACCATGCTTTTCATTTATACCCACCAAGTGTTTGACAAAATACTTGGTTGGGCTTTAGAGTAGATTTTGAGCATTCTTGGCTTGGAAAGAGTAATTAGGTAATCTTGAGTCATGAAAACCCAACTCTTGTTGGTGATCTCGAGTTGTTAGCTAGTATTGTTTCCATTAACTCTAATCTCTTGCTAATTCACTTAGTGAGATGATTAGGACTTTTGAATTGAGATTAGCTAGTCTTGTTAGACTTTTTCTCATGGAAGATAACCTATATCTTCTTCCAATGTTAGAGATGACATAATAAGATAAATTCTTGTTTATATTTGTGACATGATTAACTAGTCTTGTTTGACATTCTCCCTATGTGAAGATGACATGATACCTTCTTCCGTTTGTTGGATTTGACTAAATAAGATGAATTAATCAATGTATGACTAGGATAGAAAGCCTATGATCTCAATTCTTGCCATGAATGTCTCTCTTTATTACTTGCTTTCTTTAGTTACTTGCTTGATTTACTCTTCTTGTCATTTAAATTCTTGTCCATTTACTTCCTTGCCCCTTTATCAATCATAGCTCCTTGTTCCTTCATAGCCAATAATCATCCACTTCATTGCAATTCCTTGTGAGACGACCCGGAGTCCAAATACTTCGGTTAATTCTTATTTGGGGTTTGTACATGTGACAACCTAAATTTTTGTATGTGAGGAATCTTTGTTGGTCTAGAACTATACTTGGAACAAGAATTCAATTGAAAAATTCTATATCAACAAATGTTCACACTTCAAAATGGCGCCGTTGCCGGGGAGTTGCAATGGTGCTATGTTATTGGCTATTGTATATATTGTAAATAGCTTGATTTTTGGTTTGCTTGTTGGCTTTTGCTAGTTGTAGGACTTTGTTTTCTTTGTTTCTTGTTAGTTTTGTTTTTGTCTTCTCTTATCACTATGAATTCTCATCACTTTGGCTATGAGTGTGGTTCAAACTATATTGTAGGAAATGGAAGCTTCAATAAGGAAGTGCATCAAGGATTTAGAAATCAAAGATGGGAGGAGCCCCAAGCTTATGGATAACCTTCTTGGCAACATCCTCCTCCGAACTCTTATGGGTATAATCCTAATCCTAACGCATACCAATCCAATGTCTGTGATGACCCTTATTGTGATTGTCAACCACAACCACCACATACATATGACCCTTTCCCTCAACATAGCCCTCAACAACCATACTCACAAGCCTCATACCACCATTCACCTCCACATGATCCTAAACCATACCTACCATACCAACCACCATATGAACCATACTTAGAGCCACCACCATTCCAACACTAATACTCCCAAGAACCACAAAGTCCACACACCACCTCAAGAATTTCACTAATATGAACCACCTTCCAACTATAATACCTTTCCCTCAAACAATGAACCCTCTCTTCCACTACAACCCTCCGATGAAGCCTTTATGCTAGAATTAAGGGATCTTGAATCTCATATCTTAAGGCAACACGAGGAGGATGAAAAGAAATTTGATGAGTTAAGAGCAAAAATGGCTATCATGGTAGAAGCCATTGGCAACATAGTCTCATCCCGCCTAAGCCTATGCGATCAAGGAACTTCCATTGTGGAATGTGGAGAAGCAACCAAGGAGCTTAGTGAGGGAGTGAACTTGAAGCTCCAAGGTGAAGAAGAGGAGTTAAAGCAAGAAATGCAACAAGAGGAGGAGGTAGAGATTATTGAACAAAAGAAAGTAGTGGTTGGAGCCTTAGGATATGTTGAGTACATAGAGGAAGCACAAATTGAAGAGCCTTCTTCCATGGAGTTCGAAGTTGATATTGAGGAGGAGAGTGCACAACCTCCAAGGTACAATGTGATTGAAGAATTGAAAGAAGTGTTCCAATCAATAGGCCCGCCTATTTATGATGACTCCGCATCAACATATGATCCTCTTGAATTTGAAGAATCCTTCCCCACTATGCTTGGAATTGATGATGAGGTAGATTTCACTCAACTTCCTATGTATGATTTGAGTGATGGAAAAGAGCTAGAGGACATTGGTGAAGAAGAATGTGAACTTGAGGAAGCTTGGCGAAAGGTAGAGCATGAAGTATCTTGCCAAGTAGTGAAAGCCTTCCAAAAAGGATGGACGGGAGTGGAACGTGTTTTGTCAAGACTGTTAGGAACTCCTCCACTTAGGTTGTCATCTAATCCTTCGTTTGAGTGGGTAAAACTTCTAACTCTTAGCTTCATTATCCCACTTGAATTTGGTTTGCTTGAAACGGATGGACAACTTAGAGAGCTTTGTGGAATTAAGCAAAAGAGGAGGATGTTTAGTGGTTGGCGTTGTAAGTCTAGGCTCATTATGGTTGAAGCTTCAAGGAGTAAAGGTTGGACTAGTGCTCAATTGGATGGGTCTAGGAGGATAGTTTGGTGCTTCCATGAGAATTCATCTCTCTTGCCACCCGGAGGAAATCACCATGATCAACTCAAGGACGGGTGTGAAAACAAGGTGTGGGATCCCGGATCACACAAGGAAAATCAACTTTGGGAGCCCATGGTTTGTGATGAACTCCATCAAAGCTTGGAGTTATTAACCTTGAATGATGAAGCATAATGGAAGTCCAAGCATTGGTGGATGTTTAAGGATGGATTCAAGCACAAGCCACCTTGATGAAGAGCTCCCCATAAGTCCAACTTAAGGACAATAAACAAAAGTGCTAGGTGGGAGACACCCCACCATGGTAACATCTTTTCATCTTTCCCTTTTGTACATATTGGTAAAATAAGTTTAATTTCATGTTTTGTTTGATTAGTTGAGTTTAATTGGGAGTCTAGTAGGTTAAATAAGGTTTTATGATGTTTTGGTAGCTGTTTGGAGGTTTGGAATGCTTGGTTTGGTGTAAAAACATAGAAAATTTTGAAAAACAGAGCACCATCCACGCGCATGCGTGCTTCACGCGTACGCGTGAATCAAGCAATTTCGACCATTTACGCGCATGCGTCATGTATGCGTACGCGTGGATTGATTTTTCCACTTCCCATACATTCACCCGAGAGTTGTGCCTGAAGTATGCCAACTTTGTGCCCCAAGGCACGCGCACGCGTACCTTGCGTGTCCGCGCCGACTCTCTGCTTTGCCATGCATGCGTACGTGTCAGCCGCGCGTACGCATCGCTGCCATTTCATCAATCCACGCTTACGCGTACATGATGCGCACGCGTAGATTGCCCTGTTCACTCACCTTCTTTTTTTCTCCTCTTTCCATTTCTTTCCTTCTTTTCTCTTCTCTTCTTTTCTTTCCACCCTTCAAACATCATCCAACACTACCAAACACCATGTAACACCATTTCTTTTAGTTAGTTTAATTTTTGTTTTCCATTGTAAGTGTTAGATTACTAATCTTGTTTATTGTTTACTGCTGCTTATTACTAATAGGATGTTAGTTTAACATCATTGTTTTAATTGTCATTGTTGGATTTCTGTGATGAGGTGTATTTGGTTACTTGGTTTGGAACTTTTCATGCTTAATGTCTTTAAACACCAAGTACATGGTACATTGCCTTCATGCATCTTGACTCTTTGAATTGCATGTTTTGGCCACCATGCATTCATCATCCATTGTTAGGCAATTGTACATTATCAATGTATTTTTTTAGGATGCTTGTTCTAATTGATCATCACCTATTTCATACATTGAGATTGTGAAATTGTGAAATTGGATCGAAAGCTTACCTAGTGACATATTTTTGAGCTTTTCAAGCTTTGTGGACCATGCTTGCTATGTGATTGATTTTTGACTTCTATATCCTTTTTCCTAAGTTCCATAGCATTCATGTGTTCCACCTCTATGTCACTTAGGTGTTGCAACAACTTCAATATGTGTCATTGTTTGATGTGTGAGCTCTCTATACCATTTTGTTCATCAAATTTACTTATACATTAATCAATGTCCATGCATTATCCAATTTCACAATTGCTTGATTTTTGCTTGAATGCTTTTATGCTTCTTCACTACTCGTTGGGTTGTTTTAGCCTACAAGTCTTTTAAAGTATCTCAAGCACACTAGAATGAGTGAAGTGCATATTTTCTTTTGTATAATTGTGACATGATTTTTAAATACTAGGGTGTGAGTTCTAAACCGCATGCAAGTTAGGACCCACACACTTATTTTTCATTATTGTCACACCAATTCACTCACTCAATTCTAGTGATTTACCTCATTCCAACAATCCATGCTTCCTTGCTTGTGCATTTACTTGTCTTATTATCTCCTGTTTTCTATGTTCAGGATGAATCATCATAAGCAAAAACCGGAAGTGCGAGAAGAACACGCAACATCGGTTGACCTACCAACTGAAGGTAGCAACTAGGAAAGTCGCCGTACCCCTTTGTTCATCTTTGGATGCACCGAGGACTATGCAAACTTTTAATTGTGGGGAGGTCGTCCGACCGCTCGGCATTTTGGGGTGACAAGTTTCTAATCACAACACTTTTGCATTTCATTTTTAGGTCTTTTAGAATTTTTGGTTTCATTGCATATGTATATATTAAGCTTAGTCAAAATCATGATATTTTCCAAGGATTTTATCTATAGGGCACCCCAATTGAAAAAAAAAAATTTTTTAGAACTTGCTCGAATTATATACTTTGTGGAACATGATTTTTGAGCTAAGAACACAAGCATGTGAGATTTGAGCCTAATTGTGTGGTTACATCATATATAACCACTTATTTTCATTCTTGTGTGCATTATTCTCTTCCTATGATTGTAATCTTTGATTTGTTTAATTCTATATGTCCATTATTTTGTGTATACATACATTTATATGATTGAGGCCATTGTTCAAATAGCTCACTTACCTAAATAACCCTACCTTTTATCTTCCATTGATAACCAATTTGAGCCTATGCTTAACCCATTTGTTGTTAATTGTAGCACATTACAAGCCTAAGTGAAAAATAATAAATATCCCTTAATTTGGATCTTTGATTAGCTTAGGCTAGTGAGCGTGTTTATCATTTGATTTTGAGAGAGTTGGGAACATTGGGTAGAGATAAAAGTGTATTTTTGTATTTGTGTTGAGAATCTTGGGAATTGGGTACATACTCATGTATTAATCATGTGTAAACGATATGCATTAATGTTCTTGTATATATATTTTAGTTTGAAAAGAAAAAAAATTAATGAAAAAATAATAATAATAAAAAAAAGAAAAAAATGAAAATAAATAATAGAAAAAGAAAGACAAAGAATTGCAATAAAAAGGGGACAAAATGCTCCAAATTAAGGTTCAATAAAAGTCAATGCATATGGGTGGTGATAAAAAAGAGAATGCATGAATGTGTAAAAAAGTGAAGAATGGGTAGTTAAGTTTGTTTAGAATTGTATAGGTTGTCATAGGTTAGGTGGAAGTTTAAGTTAATCAAAGATTCAAATCTCAAGCCCACTTGACCATATGCATCCTACCTTGACCCTAACCCCATTACAACCTATGGGAAGTCCTCATGATATTTGTATGCATGCATGAAATAATTGTTGATTGTTAGATGAAAAACAAATCTTGGAAAACATGATTAGGGGAGAATTGAGTGAATCAACCCCATACACTTGAGTGACTAGAGCGGATACACATCCGGTGAGAGTTCGATTGCTCAATTTCATGTTTCCACCCATGATCATCTCTTTTCTTGCAAGTTTGTAAAATCTTTTTAATAATTCAATTCAATTGTGGGTTTGATTTGACTGCTATGGCTTTAGCCCTTGTACTTAAATATGTTTTCTTGGAAGTTGACTTGTTTTGACCAAGTGGATGCATTCATATAGATAGATTGCATATAGATAGATTGTATTTAGTTAGTTTGCATTGAATAAATGTTGATATCCCTTTGCTTATTTCTTGATTTTAGCATGAGGACATGCTTAGTTTAAGTGTGGGGAGATTTGATAAATCCCAATTTTGTGGTTTATCTTGTGCTTAATTTGGGGGATTTTATCACCTTTTCCCACATTTCTTCAATGAAATAGCATGGTTTTGCAATTCTCCCTTGATTTGTGCTTAAATGTGAAAACATGCTTTTTAGGCCTTAAAATAGCTAAATTCAATTCACTTTAATTCCATTCGATGCCTTGATGTATTTGTTGAGTGATTTCAGGTTCATAGGGTAAGTATTGGATGGAAGAAGTGAGGAGAAAAGCATGCAAAGTGGGAGAACTCATGAAGAAATGAAGGAACCGCAAAGCTAATATCTGGAGCTTCAGAGTGGGAGAAAAGCTGACCTCTTCGCACTCAATTGACCATAACTTGAGCTACAGAGGTCCAAATGAGACGGTTCTAGTTGCGTCGGAAAGCTAACATCCGGAGCTTTGAAATAATATAAAATTTACCATATGTTGCTTCACGTTAAGGGGCGCGCACGCGCCATGTACGCATGTACGCCGATGCTGTTAGTGGCCCACTAAAGATGAAATCGCTGGGGGTGATTTCTGAAGCACTTTGGGCCCAACCCAACCCATTTCTGATGCTATTTTATGTAGAATTCAAGCAGGGGCAAAGGGGGAGCAATTGTTTGTAACTTAGCATCATGTAGGTTAGTTTCTAGAGAGAAAAGCTCCCTCTTCTCTCTAGAATTAGGGTTCTTAGGCCATTTCCATCTTAGATCTAGTTCAATTACATGTTTTCATCTTGTTTCTTTTATGATTTCTTACTCCTACCCTTTCATTCTCATGATTTGTAGTGTTAATTTCTCTTTATGTTCTCTTTTATGTTGATAAACACTTGTTGGATTTGGATTTTCTTTTAATGAAATTTGATTTTGATGTTCTTTTATTGTTGATTTGAATTGTGATCTTACTTTCCTTGCAATTAGTAGTTGGTAGATTTATCATTCTTGTATATTTACCATGCTTTTCATTTATACCCACCAAGTGTTTGACAAAATACTTGGTTGGGCTTTAGAGTAGATTTTGATAATTCTTGGCTTGGAAAGAGTAATTAGGTAATCTTGAGTCATAAAAGCCCAACTCTTGTTGGTGATCTAGAGTTGTTAGCTAGTATTGTTTCCATTAACTCTAATCTCTTGCTAATTCACTTAGTGAGATGATTAGGACTTTTGGATTGAGATTAGCTAGTCTTGTTAGACTTTCTCTCATGGAAGATAACCTATATCTTCTTCCAATGTTGGAGATGACGTAATAAGATAAATTCTTGTTTATATTTGTGACATGATTAATTAGTCTTGTTTGACATTCTCCCTATGTGAAGATGACATGATACCTTCTTCCGTTTGTTGGAGTTGACTAAATAAGATGAATTAATCAATGTATGACTAGGATAGAAAGCCTATGATCTCAATTCTTGCCATGAATGTCTCTCTTTATTACTTGCTTTTTTTAGTTACTTGCTTGATTTACTCTTCTTGTCATTTAAATTCTTGTCCATTTACTTCCTTGCCCCTTTATCAATCATAGCCCCTTGTTCCTTCATAGCCAATAATCATTCACTTCATTGCAATTCCTTGTGAGACGACCCGGAGTCCAAATACACCGGTTAATTCTTATTTGGGGTTTGTACATGTGACAACCTAAATTTTTGTATGTGAGGACTCTTTGTTGGTCTAGAATTATACTTGCAACGAGAATTCAATTGAGAAATTCTATATTAACAAAAGTTCACACTTCAGTGGTACAACACTTGAGGAAGTTGAACCCAAGCCCATCAAGTTGGTGGAGGATGTTCCTAATGTAGAAGTTGGTGAAATAATGGAGATAGATGAAGATGAAAAGGAGGAAGAAGTTACAAAGGAAGAAGAAGAACAATTGAGGGCCAAGGAACCGAAGAGGAAGAACAACTTAGAGGAACAAATTCCTATACCTTTCCCTACGATAACCAAGAAAGCCAAGAATCATGAGGAGCTTGATCCCAACATAGTACAAATCTTCAAGAATGTGAAGGTAACTATTCCACTCTTTGATACCATACATCAAGTCCCAAAATATGCTAAATTCCTTAAGGATGTGTGCACTCACAAAGAGAAGATTGGTGGGCTAAGGATGAATCTATTAGGTAATTCTGTTTCTTTTGTGATGGATGATTTTCCTGAAAAATATAGTAAGCCCGGTCCTTGCTTGGTATCTTGTATGATTGGTGAGATTCAACTTAAGGATTGCATATGCGACCTAGGGTCGTGTGTGAGCATTATGCCACTCTCGATTTATGAGAAATTGAACCTTGCTCCGTTGAGGCGATCCGGGGCTAGGTTTGTGCTTACGGACAAGAGTATAATTTCAGTTGTGGGTATTGCTGAGAATGTGTTGGTGAGAATTCAAGACTTAATCTCCATTAATGTAACTTTTTATAAGTCAAAAGTTGAAAAAAGTAACTTTTTGGTGTTTCCCAAATGGACCCTTAGTTCTAGAGTAAAAGTAGATTTATATGTTCCCTTGCTAGATTGTATTTACTTATACCTTGCTTTAATTGCTTAATTTAGTTTCTTGCACTTTAAGATTCTTGCATGCTAAGCTTTAGTAGTTTAAATTCTTGTTTATGACTCCCAACCCCGGAATTCTAACCAATATTGATGCACATGTTTGCCCATTCTCTTGAGGACGACCCGACACTAATACTCTCGGTTACTTTTTATTGGGGTTGACTTGTGACAACCATATCAAAATTTGATCAAAAGGATTATTTGTTGGTTTAGGACTATACTATGACATGATTTTCTATTGAGAAATTCTAGGCCAACGAAAAATCTTCACATCAGGTTGATAAAAAGGCAAGAAATTAAATGACAAGAAAGTTAAATGACAAGAAAATAAATCAAACAACTAAAAATAACAAATACTAGAAAGAGGCATTCATGGCAAGGATTGAGAATCTAGGTTTTCTATCGTAGTCATTAATCATAACATAATAATTATCAAGAGATAATCCTATTTTGTTATCTCCAACATTGGGAAAAAATCAAACAAGACTAGTTAATCTCAATCCATAAGTCCTAATAAACTTACTAATTGAATTATCAAGAGATTAGCGTTAATGAAAACAATATTAACTAACAACTCTAGATCACCAACAAAAGTTGGGTATTAATGACTCAAGAGCACCTAATTTCCTTTTCCAAGACAAGAATGCACAAAATATACTCTAGAGCCCAACCAAGTATTTTGTCAAACACTTGGAAGGTATAAAAGGAAAGCATGGTAAAAGGACAAGAATAATAAAATCTACTACTATCAAATGCGAGAAAATAACAATAACAACTTAATTAAACAATAAGAAATATAAAAAGACATCAATTGCGTTAAAGAAAATAGAAATCAACAGGAGTTCATAAACATAAAAGTGGTTCAAAAGAGAACTTAACAAGAGAAACTAAGAAGATTGAAGCAAATCAAAAAGGAAAAGTAAAGGAAACTAAATCAAAACAAGTAATTAAACATAAATCTAAGAGAAAACTAAACTAAGAACCCTAATTTCTAGAGAGAAGAGGGAGCTTCTCTCTCTAGAAAACTACCCTAAAACATGGTTCTAACCTAATCTAATTGCTCCCCCTTGATCCATCTTGAATTCAGCCTCTAATAGCTTCAAAAATGAGTTAGATTTGGGTTTGGATGGCTTAGAAATCGCCCCTAGCGTATTGCCTTTAAGTTGGTCACGTGCCGCTTGTCACGCGTATGCGTCGCCTGGCAGATGTCCTTCCCACGCGCACGCGTGGGCCACGTACATGCGTCGCCATGAATTCTGCAAATCCTCATTTCTTCATGAATTCTCCACTTTACATGCTTTTCTCTTCACTTTTTCCATCCAATCCTTGCCTTATGAACCCGAAATCACTCAACAAACATATCAGGGCATTGAATGGAATTAAAGTGAATTAAATTTATCAATTTTAAAGCGTAAAAATTATGTTTTCAATCATTAAGCAGAATTTAGGGAGAATTACAAAACCATGCTATTTTAGTAAATAAATGTGAGAAAAATTGATAAAATCCTCTAAATTCAACACAAGATAAACTCTAAAAATGGTGTTTATCACCTGGGATTGACTATGATTGACAACTACTGGTTATTTGATTTCTTTGATTAGGCGTTTTTCTTTAATTCCATTTAATTTATTTCTTTAAATTTTTGAAAAAAAATTGATTTATTTTATTTAAATTTTTTTCTCTTAATTTCTGAAATCAAATTTGGTGTCCCCTTATTTGTTTTATTCTTCCTAGTTATTTTACTTATTGAGTTCAAATTTTATTCTCCTTCTTGCTTATTAGTTGTTTTATTTTCTTAATTATTCAGTTTATTTTCTTTATTTTATTTTTCTTCTATTTTTGTTTTCATTTATATTTTATTTTATTTTTGTTTTTTATTATTTTATTTTTTTATTTTATTTCTTTTGAATATATATATATATATATATATATATATATATATGAATTTAAAATAAATTTCTTTCTGTTCTTTCTTCTTTGCTTTTCTTTTTACCACATGGTGCGTTTAATTCTATTTAGTATTTTGTGCTAAGAAAAAATAATAGAGAGAGATCACATGGGTTACTACTCACACCCAAGGAGTGATTCATATTATTGTGGATGGAGGAACTACTCGAATTTTGGTTGCCAAAGTGATAAACCACTATTTTACAATTTATTTTGTATCGAATTGAGTGGATTTTGTCACTTATTCTCATACTTATGCATATAATTCGCATGTTTTACATTTTCCTTCCTAATTTTGTGTAATGATTGAAAACATGCTTCTTTCGCCTTAAATATGCTAATTTTAATCCTCTCTTCTTACCATTTGATGCTGTGATATGTTTGTTGAGTGTTTTTAGGGTTTATAGGGCAGGAATGACTTAGAGGATGGAAAAAAAGCATGCAAAAGTGGAAGGAACACAAGAAATTAAGGAATTCAGAATTTGGTAGCAATGCGCATGCGTGGATGACGCGTACGCGTGACCGGTGCAGCAAGCAAGTGACGCGTATGTGTGACCAGGAATTTGTTCAGCGACGCGTACGCATGGCTGACACGTACGCGTAATGAGTGTCACGTGCCTCTGTTACGAGAAAACGCTGGAGGCGATTTCTGGACTGCTTTTGACCCAGTTTCAGGTAGGCAAACTTGGACAAGAGGCTGCAGAGTGGAACGAATTGGGGGGATTCAATCACTTTTCATTCATTCACAAACTTTAGGTTTTAGATGTATGTTTCTAGAGAGAGAGGCTCTCTCCTCTCTCTAGGTTTTAGGATTTTTAGTCTTATTTCTTCTTAGATTCAGATTTTCACCTTGCTTTAATTTAGTTTTCCTTTACTCTTGTTTGTTCTAGCACCTTATTTCTTTTAGTTTATTTGTTATTGCTTCCGTTTGTTTACTTCATTGTTGATGCACTCTTGCTCCCTTTGATTTAGATTAATGCAATTTATATTTTTATGTTATTGTTCTTCCTTTAATTATTGGTTATTGTTGTCTTACAATTGGGTATCTTAGATTTTATTATCTCTTAGTACTTTTCTATTCTTTTATTTTGTGCCTTCCAAGTGTTCGATAAAATGTTTGGGTGGATTTTAATTTAGATTTTTAGGTTCTTGACTTGGATTAATTTTTTAGAGACTCTTGAGTTATCAAAAGTCTTTTGTTGATTGGTGATTGAAGATTGCCGGTTAGCTTGAACTTCACTAGAGCTAGTCTCTCACTATGAGTTGACTAGGACTTGTGGACTCAAGTTGAATGTATGCACTTGACATTCCTCCATTGGTTAGAGGTTAACTAAGTGAAGTAATTCACATTTACCATCACAATTGACGATGATAATGAGGATAGGACTTTTAATTCTCAATCCTTGCTAAGAGCTTTGTTAGTTATTAGTTTATTTTTCTCGCAATCTATATTTTCTTGTTCCTTATTTCAAAAACCCCCAAAATATACTTTTCCATAACCAATAATAAACTACACTTCCCTGTAATTCTTTGAGAGACTACCCGAGGTTTGAATACTTCAGTTAATTTTATTGGGTTTGTATTTGTGACAAACAATCTAACGTTGATTGAGGTTTAATTGTCGGTTTAGAACTCTACTTGCAACACGATATTTTTGTGAAAATATTTACCGACATTTTTCCTCCATCACAAAGTCAAGAACAAGGAAACTTTAGTTCTCCATATTCCATCTATCAAGGACCATCATCTCCTTACTCATACCAAGAACCATCATCTCTCTATTCATACCAAGAGCCATTATCCCTTTATTCACACCAAGAACCACCAACTCTCTATCCATATCAAGAACCATCATCTTCTTGTTCATATCAAGAACCATCACCTCCTTATTCATACCAAGAACCATCATCTTTTGATCTTGCCTACCAAGAACTACACCAAACAATAGATAAAATTTTGCAAAAATTTCCAACCTCGCTCCCTGCTTACTCATATAAAAAACCTTCATCACGTGAGCTTGATTTAGCATAACTCTCTCAAAATCCACAAAATTTATCTCACACTCCACAAAGCCCTTTTTAAAATACACAAAATTCATTTCCCTACAAAACTCCTTTCATACCCCCCAATTCACCCTCAATACAACATCTACATATCTACAAAATCCTTCCAAACCTTCATCTCTGGAGATGGCTATAAAACAACTCTCTCAAGATGTCAACATCTACGTTCAAGAGTCTAGGACCTCAAAAAGAAATCTAGAAGTGCAAATAGTCCAGATGACACAATCTATTGCTGAGGGAAAGGCCATGAGCTTAAAGAGTGGAATGGTGCTTAGCAAGAACAATGAAGGTCAACTTGAGGTGACAAAGGAGGAGTTAGAAGTGCAAGTGCAAGATCAAGAGGTCCCTATACTAAGTGAAATTCCAATGAAGAAGGAGATAGTGGAGGCATACAAGCCTAGGATTCTATATCCGCAAAGGCTACAATAGGTGGCAAAAGAACATGCAAAGCCCCTCTCAAAAGAATCATTGTAAACTCATACAAAAGGTAGGAGAGTAACCAAAGGAGTCCATCCTCTAGTGAATCAGAAAGCTACATAGGGGTTGATTTAATTGAACCACTAATCCAAAAAGTTCTTGATAAAGGGGTCCTTCGAAACACTGCACAACACTCAAGCCCCAAAAAAGAAGAAGAATTGGAAGAGCAAGAAAAAGAGGCCCCTGTACCAAGTGAAACCCCAATGAAAAAGGATGTTGTAAGAGAAGAAAATAATTATGGGAATTTACACTCCAATGAAGCAGAGAGTGGCATAGAGGGTGAGTTTATTGAACCACCAATTCAAGAAGTTCTTAATGAAGGGTACACTCCAACCATCACACAATACCTAAGTTTTGAAATCAAAGAAGTAAAGGCAATTAAGGAAAGCATTGAAAAGGGGATTGTGACCAAGAAACCAAAGACAATATCCATAAAAAAGAGAAGGTCAACAAAAAGTAATCCAACCCCTATCCCAACAAGTAAGGTGAATCAAGCTAATAACAATAAAAAAATCTTGTTAGGAGGAATTCAAATCTGAGGGCACTAATTTTCTCCTCTCCTCCCTTAAAGTCATTTCTTTTAACCAACTGGAGGAAGAGGAAGAAAATTAAAAAATAGGCGTCAAGCTAGTGATATTAAAAGAAGCACTTGTTGGGAGGCAACCCAATATTTGGTATCCTTTGATTTCATGATCAGTTTGATTTTTGTTTATTTTTATCCATTTTTTCGTAAATATTCTTAGTTTTCCTTGGTTTCATAGTGTTTGTGCTCATGCAAAGTGTTTAAAACAAGAATAGGAGGAATCTGGAAGAGAAACAGAACACCCTGGAGAGAATTCAATTTTGGTGCTCAGGCACTAAACGCTAGGCTAGGTGTTCAGTGCTAGAAATGGCACAAATTTCAAGAAACTCACTGTTTGGGCAGCGCTAAATGCCAGGGTGGGCGTTTAATGCTAGAAATAGGCATGACAAGTGGAGTTGCTTCTGTTTGCTTGGCATTAAACACCAGGAGCGGCATTTAGCGCCCAAGATGGCACATTTTGGTGAACGATTTCTATTTGGCCGGCGCTAAACGCGGACCTAGGTCTTTAGTGCCAGCCCTCATCTAGAAAATAATTTTTTTTTTACTTCTTCTTGCCCTTATATCACTCCCTTCTTTCTTTCGCAATATTTTTTGTTTTTACTCATCCTTGCACTTTTTATGGTCCTCCCTATTTTCAGTTTTTCTTTGCTTGGGGACAAGCAAACTTTTAAGTTTGGTGTTGTCGAGCGAGCTCTCTATTTATCTTATTATAAATGGCACCAAAGGGAGGTGAATCATCTTTATGGAGGGGCAGCCACCATGACAACTAAGAGAGTTTATTTTTGTAATTTTTGTTTACAAACAAAATCTTTTACGATTAGAATTTATTATCTTATTTTAGTTTCAAATCAAATTAGGTTAGATATAAAAGGAAAAAGATTTATCCCTTGGGGCATACTTCTCCCAGAAAGGGATCTTCTCTCTTCCGCACGTTCCACCTTCGGAACCCTTGTTTTCTCTATAAGTCATGAGCCACAAAACCTCCTTGGTTAAGGTTAGGAGCTTTGTTTATTTTAATGGATTAAGACTATTGATTTTCTATTTTAATTAATGTATTGATTCAGTTTCAAGGATTTCTTTCATTCTTCATCTTATGAATCTAGGTAGAACGCCAGTATAACCTTTATTTTACATGTGTTCTTGTGATTCTCGACAGAGCTATCTCACTTGAAAAATAGCTTGAAAGCAAATTCCTCCTAAATTGCTAATTACTTGAACTAATTGGGATACGTGACATATAATCCTCTTAGTTTTGGGTAATTAGGGTTTCTGTGGCCATAAATTAGAATTGCTCTTAACCCTCTAATCGAAATTAAGTGACCAAGACATTGGCAGTTGATTTGGTTTAGAGGAGACTAAATCACTAAGACATTAGGGTTTAGTCAATTACAGTTTGCTATGAAACGAATTTTGCATGATTAAAATAGTTGGTAAGAAAATTTAATCCGGATGAATAAACAACTCTGAAACCTTAACTGCTTTATCACATATATTTCACACCACTTTTATTGTTTGCTTTCCAATTATCTAAATTTACGGTTTAATGTGTTTTACAAATCTCAAAACACAACTTCCTGTTTGTCTGACTAAGTGAGTCATTCGACCATTGTTGCTCAGTCCATCAATCCTCGTGGGATTGATCCTCACTCACCTGAGGTATTACTTGGTACGACTCGGTATACTTGCTAATTAGTTTATGGGTATTCGAAAATCCACAACATATGAGCATTGTGAGGCTAAGTTGCTTACGACTTTGACTAAGGTAGTCATGATGATTTCTTGCCTCTTTCAATATTCACTTTGCTCTTGATAAAATAAAATGAGAGTGCCATCTATGAATGATTGAGGTGGAGAAGAGGGTTTATTGTTTGGGAGAAGGGTTTCATAATTAGAAAGTGGTTCATAATGGTGAGAATATTGAGGTGGTGTATATAAAATTGGTGGTTCTCGAGAGTATTGGTGTTGGAATGGAGATGGTTGTATGGGTGCTCGTTCATAATGGTCATAAGGGTGTGGTACATAAGGTTGGTGGTATGGTGGATATGGATTATAGGAAGGTGTTTGGTAAGATGGGCTTGTGAATAAGGTTGAGAACAATGTTGAGGAAGAGGTTCATATTGGTGTGCATTATGGGGGTGGATTATGATCATTGTTGGATGAAGAAAATTGATACGGATACCAAGAAGTCCATTCATAAGAGCGCAATTCCTCTCTCAATTGACTTCAGTCCTATAGCGTGTACCATTGAAGTTCATATTTTCTGCAATATAGTTACAACCAAACTCATAGCCAAAAGGGTGAGAATCCATAGTAAAAAGAGAAACTAAAAACAAAAGCTAATAAGAAACAATGAAAACAAACTCCTAAAACTAGCAAGAACTGTTGTGACTAGGAAAGGATAAGAATGGATGTCCATTTAATGGGCAACCCATTTTCTACGTTGAAGAGAACAAGTTCTTAGGATGAAAGAAATAAATGTAGTTTGAAAAGTAAACTTCTCTTTGCCTATAAAAGCATGATCTGAGGCAAGAGAATATACACAACAATAATAAAATCAAATACTCTCTCTTTATGTTACAATCAAATACTCTTCTCTTTATATTTCTACTACAGTTCTTTCTCTTCTTTTATTTTATAAGTATTTTAAATTCTATTTTCTATTACTCTTTACATATAATATTAATAGCAATATTAATCATCTTTATTATATTGAGATTGTAACAATAAACAAATGCGATTCTCTCTTTCTTTATTTTTAATACTTCTTTCTATCTTTGTATATATATACACAATACAACATATAATATTATTATATATATATAAATTATTATTGAGCTAATTATTTTAGTACTAGAGTCATCTATTTATACATCTTATATATCTCTTTTATTTTACAACACGTTATCAGCACGAGACTCTGATCAAATTTTTAGGAAGACTCAGGTAACAAATTTTCATTATGTCGAAGCTCTCTCATCTTGAATTCAATGCTCTTGATATATCTGGAAACAATTATTTATCATGGATATTAGATGCTGAAATCCATCTTGATTCAATGGATCTTGGAGATACCATTAAGGCTGAAAATAATGCATCCCAGAAGGATAAAGCTAAAGCCATGATTTTTCTCCGTCGTCATCTTGACGAAGGATTGAAAAATGAATATCTTACATTAAAAGATCCTGCAGATCTTTGGAAAGACCTTGAAGAAAGGTACAATCATCAGAAAACGGTGATACTTCCTCAAGCCCGGTATGAATGGACGCATTTGCGTTTACAAGATTTTAAAATAAATGAATATAATTCTGCAATGTTTCGAATCACCTCACGAATGAAATTGTGTGGGGAAAAAATAACTGATCATGATATGTTGGAGAAAACTTTCTCAACCTTCCATGCCTCGAATGTGCTCCTGCAGCAGCAGTATCGAAAGAAAGGGTTTAAGAAATATTCTGAGTTAATTTCTTGCCTTCTTGTTGCCGAACGCAACAATGAGTTGTTATTGAAAAATCATGAAGCGCGCCCAGCTGGCGCCGCCCCATTTCCTGAAGTAAATGCGGCAAATCATTACCCCAGAAGAGGTAAATGGCAAGCTTTTAATAACAAGAAAAATTATGGAAGGAAAAAGAATTATGTTCAAAAGAGAGGATCTCACCAGAAGTGGGACAAAGAAAAGAATATCGGGCAGAATAAATCAACCGAGGAGAAGTGTTTCCGCTGTGGTGGAAAGGGCCATTGGTCACGTACCTGTCGTACCCCAAGGCACCTAGTCGATCTTTACCAGGCATCTTTGAAAAAGAACGACAAAGGAAAAGAAACAAATTTTGTTTCAAATGATGCTGAGAACTCCACCACTCATTATGATGTATCTGGTTTCTTTGAGGACCCTGAAGGAAATATTGGTCATTTGATCAATGATGGAATAGTTTAATATGTGGGATTGTGAAGTATATATGTAAATAAATAATGTAAAAAACTTATTGTTAAGTTTTATTTTCTATGTATTTAAGTTTCAAATGTGATGTACATAAATAATGAAATATTAATAAATTTTGAAATTATTAAATGTGTCAAATTTTAAAATAAAATTTCAGTATATGACATTATTTTATGTACAGTGTTTCTTAGAAAAATAATTCTGATCAAGTATTCAATTTAACTGTGCATAGTACTCATTTTATTATTATTTGTTTTTGAAGAATGGCAAGGATATGTAATGAAGATGTATGCCTTGCGGATAGTGCGAGTTCACACACTATTCTCAAAAGTGATATATATTTTACCCATCTTGTGCCAAAAGAGGAATATGTTAACACTATTATTGGCTCAGGCAATGTGATAGAAGGCTCCGGAAGAGCTATAATTTTGTTTCCTGGAGGAACAAAATTTATAATAAATAATGCACTGTTATCTACCAAGTCTCGAAGAAACTTGTTGAGCTTTAAAAATATTCGCCGAAATGGATATCATATTGAGACTATGAATGAGGGAGATCATGAGTATTTATATATCACAACTCATGATTCAAATAAGAAAGTTATATTAGAGAAATTATCCTCTCTTTCATCTGGGTTGTATTATACCAAGATTAGTGCAATTGAATCACATGCCACTGTAAACCAGAAGTTTATTAGCCCAAATGAATTCATAACTTGGCACGACCGATTGGGTCATCCGGGAACAACCATGATGAGGAGAATCATTGAAAACTCTCATGGACATTCACTAAAGAACCAGAAGATTCTTAAAACTAGTGAATTTTGTTGTGCTGCATGTTCTCAAGGGAAGTTAATTTTAAGGCCATCACCAGTAAAGATTGGATTTGAGTCTCCTGAATTCCTAGAAAGGATTCAAGGTGATATATGTGGACCTATTCATCCACCATGTGGATCTTTTAGATATTTTATGGTCCTGATAGACGCATCTTCGAGATGGTCACATGTGTGCTTATTATCTTCTCGCAACCTGGCGTTTGCGAGATTATTGGCTCAAATTATTCGATTAAAAGCACAATTTCCAGAAAACCCAATTAAAGCAATTCGTCTTGATAATGCTGGCGAATTTACTTCCCAAGCTTTTGATGCTTATTGTATGGCTAATGGAATAAGTGTTGAACATCCAGTAGCTTATGTTCACACACAAAATGGGTTAGCAGAATCACTTATTAAGCGCCTCCAATTAATTGCTAGAACCTTGCTTATGAGAACAAATCTCCCAACCTCGGTTTGGGGGCATGCTATTTTACATGCCGCAGCACTTATTCGTTTGAGGCCAACGAGTTATCATCAATTCTCTCCTATACAATTAGATTTTGGCCAGCAGCCAAATATTTCCCATTTAAGAATATTTGGGTGTGCAATATATGTTCCCATTACACCACCTAATCGCACCAAAATGGGACCCCAAAGAAAATTGGGGATATATGTTGGATATGATTCTCCCTCTATAGTGAGGTATCTTGAGATACAAACTGGTGATGTGTTTAAAGCCTGGTTTGCAGATTGTCATTTTGATGAATCAAAATTTCCAACATTAGGGGGAGAGAATAAGCTTCCTGAAAAGGAACTTAATTGGAATGCATCATCGTTGATGCATTTAGATCCTCGATCAGCGCAATGTGAACTAGAAGTTCAAAAGATTATACATTTGCAAAGAATAGCAAATGAATTGCCTGATGCATTTTCCGATACAAAGAGGATAACCAAATCTTATATACCAGCGGAAAATGCCCCAATTCGAATTGATGTCCCAGTAGGACAAGTAGCTACTGAAGCGAATTCACGCCAGAAGCGTGGCAGGGCGGAAAATGTCCCAATTCGAATTGATGTCCCAGTAGGACAAATAGCCACTGAAGCAAATACACGCCAGAAGCGTGGCAGGCTTGTCGGTTCCAAAGACAAAAATCCTCGAAAGAGAAAAGAGGTAAATATGATTCCTGTTGAAAAAGACATAGTAAAGACACCTGCAGTTGTCCAAAATTCTGATATAACGCCAGAAGACGTTCAGGTACCTGAAAATTGTGAAAATGACGAGATCTCGATAAATTATGTCTTTACAGGAGAGAAATGGGACCGAAATAAGACAATTGTCAATGAAATATTTGCATATAATGTGGCATTAGATATCATGCATGAAAGTAAGGATCTTGAGCCAAGATCAGTCGAAGAATGTCGACAAAGAAATGATTGGCCAAAATGGGAAGCAGCCATGAAGGCTGAATTAGACTCACTTGCAAAACGTGAAGTCTTTGGACCTGTAGTCCGTACACCTGCAGATGTAAAACCTGTTGGATACAAATGGGTATTTGTGAGAAAACGGAATGAGAAAAATGAAGTTGTGCGCTATAAAGCCCGACTTGTGGCACAAGGTTTTTCACAAAGGCCCGGTATAGATTATGAAGAAACGTATTCCCCAGTAGTGGATGCGATAACATTGCGTTATTTGGTCAGTTTATCTGCATATCATAAACTGCATATGCATTTAATGGATGTGGTAACAGCCTATTTATACGGCTCATTAGATCGGGATATCTATATGAAAGTCCCCGAAGGACTAAAGATATCTAAACCATCCAATGAATATTCGCAAGGGTTATACTCAGTCAAATTGCAAAGATCTTTATATGGTCTAAAGCAATCTGGACGAATGTGGTATAATCGTCTTACTGAGTATCTGGCCAAAAACGGTTTCAAGAATGATGATATATGCCCGTGTGTTTTCATAAAGAAAACTGCTTCTGGATTCATTATAATTGCTGTGTACGTTGATGATTTAAATATCATTGGGACTCCTGAAGAGATTCCAACAATTATAAAAACTCTAAAGGAAGAGTTTGAGATGAAAGATCTTGGAAGAACTAAATTTTGTCTCGGCCTGCAGATCGAGCATATAAAAAGTGGGATCTTTATTCATCAAACAACATACACAGAAAAGATCTTGAAAAGATTTTATATGGATAAGTCACATCCATTAAGTACACCAATGATCGTAAGATCTTTGGATGTGAAAAAGGATCAATTCCGTCCTAAAGAAGAAAATGAAGATATCCTTGGTCCTGAAGTACCATATCTTAGTGCCATTGGAGCGCTAATGTATCTTGCTAATAATACGCGACCTGACATATCATTTGCTGTGAATTTACTAGCAAGATATAGTTCCTCTCCAACCAGAAGACATTGGAGTGGAATCAAACAAATCTTTCGATATCTTCATGGGACGGTTGATATGGGTTTGTTTTATCCCTATGGATCCAAGTCACAATTAGTTGGCTATGCAGATGCTGGATACTTGTCTGATCCACATAAAGGGAGATCTCAAACAGGATACCTGTTCACATATGGTGGTACAGCTATATCATGGAGGTCCACGAAACAGACGATTGCAGCAACCTCCTCTAATCATGCTGAAATACTGGCGATTCATGAAGCTAGTCGTGAGTGTTTTTGGCTGAGGAATCTGATTCAATATATTCTGTCATCATGTGGACTGATTGATCATAAGATAGCTCCAACTGTCCTGTTTGAAGATAATACAGCATGCATTGCTCAACTTAAGGGTGGATACATCAAAGGTGATAGAACAAAGCATATTTCTCCCAAATTCTTCTTCACTCATGACCTTCAAAATCAAGGGACAATTGATGTCCAACAGATCCGTTCAAGTGACAATCTGGCAGATTTATTTACAAAGTCACTCCCAAAATCCTCCTTTGAAAGATTGGTACATAAGATTGGGATGCGCCGATTTCGAGACATTAAATGATGTCAGCAAGAGGGGGAGACTGTACTCTTTTTCCCTTGGTCAAGTTTTTTCCCATTGGGTTTTTCTTGACAAGGTTTTTAATGAGGCAGTTCTCATCACAAAGGATTTTGTACTCTTTTTCCTTCACTAAAGTTTTTTTCCCATTGGGTTTTTCTTTAGTAAGGTTTTAACGAGGCATAATCCTAAATGGACATCCAAGGGGGAGTGTTGTGACTAGGAAAGGATAAGAATGGATGTCCATTTAATGGGCAACCCATTTTCTACGTTGAAGAGAACAAGTTCTTAGGATGAAAGAAATAAATGTAGTTTGAAAAGTAAACTTCTCTTTGCCTATAAAAGCATGATCTGAGGCAAGAGAATATACACAACAATAATAAAATCAAATACTCTCTCTTTATGTTACAATCAAATACTCTTCTCTTTATATTTCTACTACAGTTCTTTCTCTTCTTTTATTTTATAAGTATTTTAAATTCTATTTTCTATTACTCTTTACATATAATATTAATAGCAATATTAATCATCTTTATTATATTGAGATTGTAACAATAAACAAATGCGATTCTCTCTTTCTTTATTTTTAATACTTCTTTCTATCTTTGTATATATATACACAATACAACATATAATATTATTATATATATAAAAATTATTATTGAGCTAATTATTTTAATACTAGAGTCATCTATTTATACATCTTATATATCTCTTTTATTTTACAACAAGAACTAGCAAAGAAACAAAAGCAAACTATTCACAATATTGACATATATACAATAACCAATAATATGCACACATTGAAACTCCCTAGCAACGGCGCCAAAAACTTGATGGAAAGCCAATCGTCGGTTCGAAATTTTCTCAAAAGAAGAATCGCTTCGTTGCAAGTATAGCTCCAAACCGACAAATGACTCTCAATCAAAGTTTAATTTGTTTGTCAAAATGAAAACCAATAAAAATTGAGAGTATTAGATCTTGGGTCATCTCTCAAAGAAATTGCAGTGAGGTGTGCGTATTATCGGTCATGAAAATAAGGGGTTTGCAGATAAACAGGCAAGAAATTAAATTATAAGAAAATAAAGCTAACAACTAAAGGGAATATGAATGCAAAAAGATACTCCTAGCAAGGCTTGAGAACCAAAGCTTCCTAATCAAGTTATTGACCACAAACATGGTGTTTACCTAGAGTTAATTCCATTTTGTCATCTCTAGCATCAGGAGAAAGTGAAATAGGTGTAATCAGTCTTAATCCATAGATCTTACTCGTCAATAGAAACAAGAACAACTAACAACCCTAAATCACCAATCAATAATGGACATCAATGACTCTCGTGCCACTAACCACGACATGACAATTATAAGAGCAAACCCAATTAGTCAACCTCTGATGGTGAGATAAGTCAACCGGGAAAAATCAATCTCAACCCATAGGTCTTACTCGTTCATGGGAACGGGATTAATTAAAATCTCCAAATTGTCAATCAACTCGAACATCAGTGACATCAAAGTTACCTCAATTACTCAATTCCTAGCCAAGAGTATAAAAATCTACCCTAAAATTAAGAGAGATATTTTCACAAATACTTCGAAGGTAATAAAGTAAAACATGGTAAAATAGCAAGAATAATAAAATCTAAAGCTACCAAATGTAAGAAATTAATAACAACAACTCAAACAAACATCAAGAAAGCATGAAAACATAAATTGCATTAAAGAAAATCAAAATTAACAAGAGTTCATGAAACTAAAAGTAACAAAATAGAGAAATTAATAAGTAGAACTAAGAGAATTAAGATGCTAGAACAATAACAAGTAAGAAAAATTAAATTAAGACAAGAATTAAAATCTAAACTAGAGAAAGAACTAAACCTAAATCTCTAATTTCTAGAGAGAAGAGAAAGCTTCTCTCTCTAGAATTCTAACCTAAAATATGGTAAAAACTATTCTAATTGCCTACCCCCTTGATCCTCCTTGAGTTTAGCAGTCATGCGTACGTATGAGGCAATCGTACACGCAACATGACGAATTCCCAAAGCTTGCGTATGCGCAAGGCATGCGTACGCATGACCATGAAGAAATGCTCCAAACTTCATTTCTTCATGAACTCTCCATCTTTGCATACTTTTTCTTCACTTTTTCAATCCATCCTTGCCTTCTATGCCTGAAATTACTCAACAAAAACATCAAAGTATCAAATGGAATTAAAGTAAATTAAATTTAACAATTTAAGAGGCTAAGAAGCATGCTTTTAATCATTAGGCACAATTAGGAGAAATTCACAAAACCATGCTATTTCAATGAATAACTACAAGATAAGTTGATAAAATTCACTCAACTCATCCAAGATAAACCACAAAATTGTGGTTTATTAGGGAGCGACGAAAACGGCGGCGACAAAGAGACCATCCTGAAGCAAGGACCCCAGCTGAGTCCACGTAGTTTTTGGACGCAGTTGGTGGTGGCCAACACAGCTGGAGGTGGTTTGGGAGAGAGAGAGAGAGATAGAGAGAAGAGAAGAGAATGTTAGAGAGAGTAGTTTGAAAATGTGGAAGGAGAGGGTTCGTGATTAGAATTTGGGGGACGTTTACCATCGGATTTATTGGCGGATAAACCGGGATAAAGCATTATGCGTGACCAAAACACAACGTTCCACTAATTGGGTACCGGGTAAAATTTGCAGCAATTTTTTTTCTTTTTCATCCAATTAGTATTGGCGAATTAACCATCAGTAAAACAAATATGCCAGTAATGTTTTGATCTACAAATTTATTGTCAAATTTGACGGTAAAAATGCTACTAATGTGCGACGCTAAATCCGACGAAAATTCTGACGATATTCAATATTTTTCTTGTAGTGTTAATCACCAATTATGGCTCATTTTGGACTTTGACCAATTTAATCCATTAATGATCAAGCATAGCTTGCAGGAAGGATTGAGATAAGAATTTCTAAAGTTTTTAGACCACATTGGTTTATCTAAGTCATTGTGAAATTTGAGAATGTGTTAAGAATAATTATAGTTATTAGATTAATATGTTCACTCTGAGTCAAGCTTAACATAAAAAGGTTTGAGACAATAATATCTAATAACTGTTAGATCAATAATGTTCTTATTCATCTTAGTCCAAAAAGAATTGTGAAAAGAATATCTCATAACACTATTCAAATAGTAAAACTTTCAACTTAGTTAAGGACTGGATTCACTACAAGAAATTACTGGAATAGAGATTGATTTTAGAGACAAAACAATTAGTCTCTAATAGCGACCAATTTAACAACCGATAGGTTTTTTCTTGGACCAAAATAAAGTTGGCTGCTAATTTTGCTCAGCAACTAATTTTAGCAACCGACAAAATCATTACTAATATCATAACGATTTGGCGATCGATAAAATTTTTTCTAGAACTATAATAAATTTGGTCACTAAAATCGATAGCTCTTTTTTTACTCAGCAACCAAATTAACAACTAAAATAGAAAAGGTTAGTCTTTGGAGTTTGTCGATCACAAAATCAGTTGTTATTTTTAATTTAGCGATCAATTTTGCAAGTAACATAAAAATAGGTAGAAACATGGTTGGTTCATAATTCGGCCGCTAAAATTATGGTTACTAAATCGGTTGGTAAGGGTTGAGTTATAGACCGATTTAGCGACTCACTATAAAATCTTTGTTTTAAAGTAGCTGGTCATTAAATCGATTGCTGTAGGAATTGAATTTGAGACTAACTGAAAATAATATTATAAACTAACTAGTTGCTAAATCAGTCACTTTTTTAGCTATATTAGAATAATTATGCACTTATTTATTCAATATATTTTTTAAAGAAAAAATAGAGTATTTCTATTAAAAAAAACTCTAATTTTTCAACCATATTCAAGTCCTCTCAACACAGAGCCATCCTCGTCATATTATTCCTCTCACACACAATCTCGTTGGCTCACTGCTGTCACTTCTCTCACTCACCAACGAGCTTCTCTTCACCAACAAGCTTTTTCATTTCTCTTTATGGTGATTATCTTAGTCTGAAAAGACTTGTAAAAAGAATATCTCATAATAATTATTCAAATATCACTACAAAAAAAGGTCTATGGTCACGGTGAAAAACTGTGACCAAAGCTAGTGAAAAGGGTGACCATAGGTCTATGGTCACGGTTTTTGACCTATGGTCACGATTTTTTTACCGTGGCCTATTCTGCCATTGCCATAGACCTATGGGCATGGGTTTTTTATTTATGGTTACAGTTTCTATGGTCACCGTTGTAGTGTTCAAATTCTGGCACTTTAGGCCACGTTTTTTTACCGTGACCAAAGGTTAATCTATGATTACACGTAAAAACCGTGACCATAGCCTAATCTATGGTTACAGTTTTTTATCATGACCATAGCCTCTATGGTCACCCCTTTATTAAAACCGTGACTATAGCCTAATCTATGGTCACAGTTTTCACTGTGACCATAGCCTTATCTATGGTCACAGTTTTCACCGTGACCATAGCCTCTATGGTCAGCCCTCCTTAAAACCGTGACCATAGCCTTATCTATGGTCACAGTTTTTCGCGGTCACCATAGCCTCTATGGTTACCCCTCCTTAAAACCATGACCATAGCCTTATCTATGGTCATCCGATTTTAAAACTGTGACCAAAGCCTACTTTATTGTATGAGATTTATTTTTTTTTGGTTTAATTATTCTGTTGGTCCCTATAGTTTTGTGAAATTTTCAATCAGGTCCCTATACTTTTTTTTCCTTTTAATTGGGTCCCTATACCAAATTTTTTTTTTCAATTAGGTCCCTCTTGGTAGTAATTGGCTTAATTGTATAGGGATACAACTTAAAAAAAATTTTGTGCAGGGACTCAATAAAAGGAAAAAAAAAGTGTAGGGACTCAATTAAAAAAAATTTGGTGTAGGGAACCAATTAGAAGGAAAAGAAGTATAGGGACCTAATTGAAAATTTCCCAAAACTATAGGGACCAACAGAGTAATTAAATTTTTTTAAAGAATAATCGCATCCCAAATTTATGATAATCACAAAACAAGTCTAAAAATGAGAAATTCAAGAAATCTAGAACATAAAATTTATATTATAAGCTAGACATGTTTTTAGTCTAAACAACATAAATCAAAATACGGTGTAATTTATCCATTATTCCATCTCATATTGCTATGGAAAATATTTTCTTCATATCATGTCCTTCTACTAGCAAAAGAAATAAACATGTTAAAAGAGGATGGTCAATTCAAGCAACATGCTTAATAATAAGAGAGTAAAAATAATTCAAGCATGATATCTTAGACATTGTGTCACCACAAAACAAGGATATGATGGAAAGAAATAGATAAAGTTGTTTATACCTAACGAAGCAACATTAGAAGACCATACAATGCTTTAAACAACCATATATGTCTTTCAAGTTCAAGAAGCTGCAAAATTGCATGATGCTTCAGTGGATAAGAGAAGCATTTTTTAAAATATTGATATTCATTACCAAATCTATCTAACTGCCATCACTCTAAATGATGAAAATAATGCTCAATGCTTAATTTAACATAACAAAAAAAGTTCTGCACATTATATATTTTATCCCCTAACAACAAGAATATTATATTATAATATTGTACTAGTGTGTCTCTGTGTACATGCACAAGACTTAAAAACTAATAATCAAAATCAAGTTACAGATACCTACCTGAGATAATAAGCAAAGACTTATAATTGCCATTGGAGAATGGCACCACGAGGCATACAAAGAAAGATATAGATCCTTCCCAGTAGGATTTACCAGTGATTGCTTCAAAAGATCTCGGATCTCAGATAGTTCCAATAATGTAAGAAAAACCAAATTCAGAGCCTGAAAATTTTGTTACAAAAGGAGGGCGATAAACCCTAATTTTGCTGTTTATCTTGTATTAAATTTAGGGGATTTTATCATATTTTCTCACATTTATTCAATGAAATAGCATGGTTTTGTGAATTTCTCCTAATTTGTGCTTAAAAGTAAAAACATGCTTTTTAGGCCTTTAAATTGCTAATTTTAATTCACTTTAATTCCATTCGATTCCTTGATATATTTTTTAAGTGATTTCAGGAATAGAAGGCAAAGATTAGGTTGAAGAAATGAAGAAAAAGCATGTAAAAATGGAGAATTCATGAAGAAATAGGGATTTGCTGAACTCAAGGCCACGCGCACGCGTCACCCACGCGTACGCATGAAAAGGAGATTCGCCAGCGATGCACACACGTTACCCACGCGCACGCGTGAAGAGGAATTTTGTAATGCAACGCGTACGCGTGACCCATACATACGCGTGACAAGCGGCATGTGACCTCACTAAAGGCAATACGCTGGGGTGATTTCTGAGCTTAAGGAGTCCCAAATCTAACTCATTTATGATGCTTTTGAACCCAATGATTGAAAGGAAATGGGAGGAAGGAGTCATAGTTGAGTTTTCATCATGTTTTAGGGTAGAAATCTAGAGAGAGAGAGAGAGAGGCTCTCTCCTCTCTCTAGATTTAGGATAGAAATTAGGGTAAAGTTAGGTTAATCTCTCTTAAATTTAGCTTTCAATTCTTGTTTTGATTTAGTTTTTCCTTTTAATTCCTTATTATTACACCTTTGCTCTTCTAGTTCTTGTTGTTAATTTCCCTTTCATGTTATTTTTATGTTCATGCACTCTTGTTAGATTTTAATTTTCTTTTAATGCAATTCTATGTTTCCATGTCTCTTTATGTTTATCTTAGTTGCTATTGTTGATTTCTTGTTTGTGTTAGTTATGGGTTTCATTAATTCTTGCATTTTGTGATGTTTACTTTTATTACACTCTAGGTGTTTGTTAAAATGTTTTCACTAGTTTTAGAGTATGTTTCTTTACTCTTGGCCTAGTTTAAGGGAATTGGGTGACCTTGAGTCATTGGGTCTCATTGATTTGGTGATTTGAGAACCCTTTGTGGTCAATTTGATAACCATTGACGCTAGCCTACAAGTAAGTCAATTAGTAGCTAGGTTAGGACTTATGGATTGATGTTGATCAAGCCTATTTGACGTACTTCAAGCATTGAAGTAGACATTGTACTTCAAGCATAGAAGTAGACTAAATGGGTTGGTCCCTCATAATTGTCAATACATGGTTTGTAGACAAGGATGGGTGATCTCAATTCCTATGCCTAGCCAAAAGTTCTTTCCTTTTCTTTTATTAGTTAATTGTCATTTACTTTCCTGTTATTTACTTTTCTTGTCAATTGCAAATCAAACCTCCCTTGCCCCTTCATAGCCAATAATTGATCACTTCATTGCAATTCCTTGTGAGATGACCCGAGGTTTGAATCCTTCGGTTAATTTTTATTAGAGTTTGTACATGTGACAACAAATATTAAAATTTGATTGAGAGTTATTTGTTGGTTAGGAACTATGCTTATAACGAAGTTCTTTTCTATTAAGAAATTTCTAGACCAACAATAATTCTCAACATCAAAGGGAGAGGGGGATATTAAAATCCATATCAATACTACTCTACTACACTGGATTGGCTAAAGGCCTATTAAGTATTGTACATAAAATATTAAAATACATATCAATGTGACACTCTCTCTGGCAAAATATATCACTGTAATATAATCGATAGAAGAGGAAATAGCCAATTAGCTATAGACACTTCACTTATTAAACAAACACATTATTGGACAAATCTTTGTCTGTATTTGAGTAGAGAAAATTATTAAAAAGTAGGGAAGAAACATGCATCAGGGGAATAAGAGTTGCGTCTCTATTTAAAACATCTACCACAATTCATATTATCATATTATCATTATATAATCCACAAAATTATTAAAACATCTACCATAACATTATCAAAATCATTATATGATCCACCAATAAGAGTTGTGCCTCTATTTAAATGTAACATCCCACAATTTGCAAAACAATCCCCAGAGTCATAGTTAAATTATGCTTTCAAGAATAAAAATTTGAAAGTTTAATTAAGTACCGATCAGTGATCACTAAAGTTAATTATGTGGTTTTATCATGATCTTTACCCACTTATTCATTAAATAAGCATGCATTTATAATTCCTTCCTAAAGTTATTGCATGATTGAAAACTTTCTTCCTAGAGACTTTTAATTATGTACTTTATTTCTCCTTTATTCCATTTGATGCCGTGATCTGTGTGTTAAGTGTTTCAGGCTTTATAGGGCATGAATGAGTTAGAGATTAGAAAGGAAGCTTGCAAAAAATGGAAGGAACGCAAGAAATTGAGGAGATGACCAGCGAGAAGCGACGCGGCCGCATGGATGACGCGACCGCACGGAAGAGAGGAAATCGCAATGACGCGGCTGCATGGACAACGCGGCCGCGCGAATTGGAAACTGCACAAGTGACGCGGAGGCGTGGATGACGCACCCGCGTGGCAAAGCGAAACGCCGAATGACGCGTCTGCCTGAATGACGCGTCCGCGTGACATGCGTGATCTGCATAATCTGCATAATCGCTGGGGGCGATTTCGGGCCTTATTTTGACCCAGTTTTCGGCCCAGAAAAGCAGACTAGAGCCAGAGAACATGCAGAAACCAAAAACAACATTCATTCCGCATAGTTTAAGTTTTTTAGATCTAGTTTTCCTCTCTTCTAAGTTTTCTCTCTACACATTCATAGTTTTTAGGATTTGTTATTTTCATTGTTTTTGCATTGGGATATTGAGAAGATTTATTGCCTCATCAAGACTTCGACATTCTAGTTCGTTCTCTTTACTTGTCTCTTACTCTTCCATGTTCCTTAATTTACTTAATTTTACTATTGGATTATTTTAGCATTTATTAGTACAAGAATTACTTTTATTTTTAATTAATCTTTTGATCATTATTTATCATGTCTTTCTTTAATTCCCTTTCTTATGTTATGAATTTTACATTTACAATGAGCGAGTAGTTCCCTAACTTGATGGGGAGTTGATTGAAAGGAATCCTTGAGTTGGGATGCTCAAGAGAAAGATTGTAATTGGGTTTATTGTTGGATTGCTCTCTAGTCACTAACACCAATCCTCCCAAGAGCGGATTGGAACTTGTGGATAGAAACAGCATTCCAACTTGTTTAACTTTCCCTTACTTAGTGAGGGGCAACTAAACATAATAACCCTCAATTGTCAATTAATCTTGAGAGTACTCCAACAAGAATAGGGCTTCCAGCTAATCAACTCCCAGTCAAGGCTTTTATTTAAATTTATATAAATTCTCTAATTTAATTTTCTGCCATTCAACTCAAACCTTTTTGAAAACATCTGATTAATAAAATAGCACACTTTTCTGCAACTCGTTGGGAGACGACCTGGGATTCATACTCCCAGTATTTTAATTTTAATTTCTGTGACACCCTTCTAAATTGATAAGCGGATTTCTGGTTGGTTGAGAACTATACTTGCAACGCATATTTTATAATCATTCTTAACTCGCCAATTTCCGCTCACATCAATTTTTGGCGCCGTTGCCGGGGAGTTGCAATAGAGTGCTAAAGTTATTGATTGGATTTTATTTGTTTGCATTTTATTTTATTTTACTACTATGAGCTGCTCGTTTCTTTCGTTGGATGACGTGTTCGCTTCCTGACCCAAGCTTGCTAGTATTCGATCCTGAGATTGAAAGAACTATTTCACAAATAAGGCAAGCTCGGCGTCGGTTAGTCCTCTCTGAGGGCGGATCTGAAACGTCACTTGAGAAAGAAACCAGCCCCCATTCTACTGATTTGGTTGTTTTACGTGCAGGTAACATGGCAGCAACCAGGAGAGTTACTATCTAAGAGGCTGGAGCCCCTGATTTTACAATGCAACCATTTCAAGCGCATCACCCAGCGGTGGCTACAGACTTTGAAATAAAGACCGCACTGCTCAATTTGATGCCCAAGTTTCATGGATTACCTGCTCAAGAGCCTATCAAGCACCTGAGAGATTTTCAGGCAGCCTGTTCTACTGTCAAGCGTGATGGTGCAGATGAAACTTCAATTTTACTGAAAGCTTTTCTGTTTTCTCTTGAGGAGAAGGCAAGAGAGTGGTACTACACTCAACCAGCAGCAATTGTATCCAACTGGGATACACTGAGAAGAGAATTCTTGGAAAATTTCTTTCCAGCTGAAGTTACTGATAAACTGAGGAAAGATATTTCCATGATTGTTCAGGATGAATCCGAGACGCTTTATGAATACTGGGAGCGCTTCAATAATCTTCTGGAAGCATGCCCCCATCATATGATTGACAAGATAGTGTTACTCGGTTATGTCACACGGGGCATGAGGCCCCAAGATAAGACCACATTGGAAAGAGCTAGCAATGAGTCTATGAAAAAGTACAAGAACACTGATGAGGCATGGCAATTGATCAGCGACTTAGCTGAATCTACTAGGAATCACAGGCAGAAACAAGGCCGTTCAAAAGCCGTTGTAGAAGTATCCTCTAGCAGAGAGACTGCTGCTCTAACTCAGAGTATCTGTGAAATGACCAACTTGCTGAAGCAAATGTAATTGAATCAACAATAAGTTCAGCAAGCTCAACCTTCTCCAGCACAGCAAAACCAACAGTTAGTCCCACAAAGAGTTTGCAGAATCTGTGCTGATTACAACCATTATACTGACGAATGTCCGTAGCTCCAGCAAGAAGACAACACCGTGGCAGCCACTCATAACTTCTATGACCGCTCCAACCAAGGGCACAATCAAGGTGGCAATTACAACCACGGATGGCAAGACAATTCTAACCAGAATTGGAGGGACAACAACAACAGAGGAGGCATAGATAATCAGGGATATCAGAGGTGGAATAATAACAACAACAGGCAGCAGAATCAGAATCAACCTTATAGAGCACCTCACCTAAGGCAATCCCAAGGACCACAGAATACCCAACAGCAGACCTCTCAAATTACCTATCCTTCTTCTTCTGCTAATGATGACTTACTACAATCTATTGATCGGAGACAGCAGACCATGGAAAATAACATTAATGCCACTCTGAATGGTCTGAACGCTACTTTGTAAGCTCTTGTCCACAGATTGGTTCAATGAATAACTCCAATAATCAACCTTTGAGCTCCAGTGGAATTTCCTCTCAACCATTACCCAATCCCAAGGGTGGTATTAATGCCATCACCCTAAGGTCTAGAACCACACTGCAGGAGAGGAACCAGGAGGACCCAAGCTCACCAGAATATGCCTCAGCTGAAGAGGTAGTGGAAATAGAAGATGTTGAAGAGGAAGAAGACATACAAGGCATGGCTGAAAAAGAAGAAGTGCAACCACAAGAGGAAGCACAAACAGGCACAGACATTGCAGAAAACACCACTCCTATTCCATTTCCACAACTTGCAAGGAAGCCCAGGAAGTAGCTGGAACCTGATCCAAAAATGGTAGAGATATTCAAAAAGGTTGAGGTAACTGTTCCTCTATTTGATGTTATTCAACAGGTACCTAAGTATGCAAAGTTTCTAAAAGATTTATGTATACATAAGGACAAAATTAATGAATTAGAAACTATTCCTTTAGGAAGTTCCATATCTGCTTTAATGGGAGGTTTACCTGAAAAGTGTAGTGACCCAGGTCCTTGTATAGTTAATTGTACTATTGGTGGTGTGATAATTTCTGACTGCATGTGTGATTTAGGAGCATGTGTGAGTATAATGCCTTTGTCTATATATGATGTTTTGAGGCTCCCTCCCTTAAAAAGGTCGGCAGCTCGTTTTGTGTTAGCAGATAAAAGCATTATTACAGTGGTTGGAGTTGCTGAAGATGTATTAGTGGGCATTAAGGGACTCACGTTCCCCACTGATTTTTATATCCTGGAAATGCGCCAAAATGACTCAGACAAGCCATCATCAATCCTACTCGGAAGGCCATTCTTGAAGACCTCAAAGTTTAAATTAGATGCTTTTTCAGGAACATATTCTTTTGAAATAGATGGCCGAGTAGTGATCTTCAATCTGAACGGAGTTATGAAGCACCCTCCGGAGGATCACTCTATCCTCAAGTGTGACATTATAGATGAAACCGTGGCTAAAGTTCACCAGGAGGAATTTGAAGAGAAGCACACAGGACAAGGTCCAAGTGTGGGGACATTCTCAGAGGACAATGATAGTGCCTTACCATTGTTACCAGCTCCAGACAACCCAGAGCCTGAACATGATCAAAAGTTAGAATTAAAACCCCTTCCTCTACACCTCAAATATGCTTACCTTGAAGACGGGCAGAAGTTTCCGGTTATCATTGCAAGGGAAATCACTTCTCAACAGGAAGAGCATCTACTTGGTGTGCTGAGGAGGCACAAGAAGGCAATTGGTTGGAGTTTGGTAGACATAGTAGGCATCAATCCTCAAGTCTGTGAGCATAGGATATTTTTAGAAGAGGGAGCAAGACCTGTCCGTCAATCCCAGAGAAGACTGAACCCCACTATCCTAGAGGTTGCCAAAAAAGAAGTGACCAGACTACTAGAGGCAGATATCATCTATCCCATCTCAGACAGTGAATGGGTAAGCCCAGTACAAGTGGTGCCAAAGAAGTCTGGAGTCACTGCAGTGAAGAATGAGCATGGAGAGCTCCTGACAACCAGAGTTCAGAACGCTTGGAGGGTCTGTATTGACTACAGACGCCTCAACCAAGCAACCCGTAAGGATTACTATCCTCTTCCATTCATTGATCAAATGCTGGATCGCCTGTCAGGTAAATCGCATTATTATTTTTTAGATGGTTACACGGGTTATTTCCAGATTCATATAGCTCATGAGGATCAAAAAAGACCACTTTTACATGTCCTTTTGGGACTTATGCTTACAAGAGAATGCCCTTTGGCTTGTGCAATACACCAGCTACTTTTCAGAGGTGCATGATGAGTCTTTTCTCTGATCTTATTGAGGACTGCATGGAAGTTTTTATGGATGATTTTAGTGTTTATGGCGATTCCTTTAGCCTTTGCTTAGATGGATTATCTAGAGTATTAGATAGATGTGTCAGTACAAACCTGGTATTAAATTTTGAAAAATGTCACTTTATGGTTAAACAAGGGATTGTACTAGGACATGTTGTGTCTAACACTGGCATTTCTGTAGATCCAGCAAAGGTGGATGTTATTTCTAGTTTACCTTACCCCTCTTCTGTGATGGAGGTCCGTTCTTTCCTTGGCCATGCAGGTTTTTACAGGAGGTTCATTAAGAACTTCAGTAAGGTAGCACTTCCCTTATCCAGATTACTGCAGAAAGATATTGAGTTCGAGTTCAGTGACAATTGCAAGCAAGCGTTTGATAAGCTGAAGACCGCACTGACTCAAGCTCCAATTATGAGAGGACCAGACTGGAGCTAACCATTTGAAATAATGTGTGATGCTTCCAACCATGCTGTAGGAGCAGCACTGGCTCAGCGTGACAGTAAGGATCTTTTTGTTATTGCTTACGCGTCTAAAACTTTAGATGCCGCTCAGTCGAATTACACTACTACTGAGAAAGAGCTTCTTGCTATTGTTTTTGATCTGGATAAATTTCGAGCCTATTTACTTGGTACTAAAGTAGTAGTGTATTTAGACCACGCAGGTCTAAAGTATTTATTATCTAAAAAGGAGTCCAAACCAAGGTTTATACGTTGGATACTACTATTACAAGAATTTGATTTAGAAATTAAGGACAGGAGTGGTAACCAGAATTTAGTGGCAGACCACTTGAGTCGCCTTGAACATATTACAGATGACTCCACTCCTATAGCTGATAATTTTCCATTTGATAACCTGCAAGCAGTATCTAAGATAGTCCCTTAGTATGCACTTGTAGCTAATTATCTAGTTAGCCGCACTTTTCCTCCTAACTTTTCTAAGCATCAAAGAGACAAGCTGAAAAGCGAGTCTAAATATTATATATGGGATGACCTATATTTATGGAGATGTGGCGCTGACCAGGTAATTAGACGGTGTGTGCCTCAATCAGAATTCCAGTCCATCTTAGAGGCCTGTCACTCATCTGAGAGTGGAGGACATTTTGGCCCTCAAAGAACTGCTAGAAAAATCTTAGACTGTAGATTCTGGTGGCCTACTCTTTTTAAGGACGCTGCTGAATTTTGTAGATCTTGTTTTCCATGCCAGAAATTTGGTAATATATCCAGGAAGGATGAGATGCCTCAACAAATTATGCTTTTCTGTGAAATTTTTTATGTTTGGGGCATTGACTTCATGGGTCCATTTCCAAATTCTATTGGTTATTTCTATATACTGCTAGCTGTGGATTACGTTTCCAAATGGGTGGAAGCAATTCCTACCCGCAATGATGATGCTAACACTGTTGTTTCCTTTGTGAGAAACCATATTATTTGTCGCTTTGGATCACCACGAGCAATCGTGAGCGATCAAGGCACCCATTTTTGTAACAGGAGACTAACAGGACTAATGAAGAAGCATGGGATAATTCATAAAGTTGCAACAGCCTACCATCCTCAGACTAATGGGCAAGCCGAGGTGTCAAATAGAGAGATAAAGCGTATCTTGCAGAAGATAGTCAAACCTTATAGAAGAGACTGGAGCACCAGGCTACAAGATGCACTCTGGGCATACAGAACAGCATACAAAACACCCATTGGGATGAGTCCTTTCCGCTTAGTTTATGGAAAAGCTTGTCATCTCCCTGTTGAAGTAGAGCACAAAGCCTTCTGGGTAGTAAAAGAATGCAACATGGGAATTGAAAAAGCCAGAGCTAAAAGGAAGTTGCAACTGCAGGAACTGGAGAGCCTTCGCCTAGAAGCTTATGAGAACTCAAGACTATACAAGGAGAAGATGAAGGCTGTACATGATCAGCACATCAGGAGGAAAGAGTTCCAACCTGGGGATTTAGTCCTCCTTTATAAATCTCGACTGAGGCTCATGCCAGGCAAGTTGAGATCAAGATGGGAAGGTCCATACAGAGTAGAGAAGGCCGAACCGTACGGAGTCTATCACCTAAGCCATCCTTCAAGCTCTGAACTTATCAAAGTTAATGGACATCGTTTAAAGCTGTACCATGGCGAGAAGCTGAAGAAAAACAAGGAGCTTGAGATTTTCCTCTTGGAAGATCCCCACATAGCCGAAGACTGAGCTAGTGGAGCGTCCAACTTACGGACGTTAAAGCAAAGTGCTAGGTGGGAGACAACCCACCATGGTATGATCGTTCTTTTCTTTATTTTTAGTTTTCTTATTCAATAACTCTTCTCTTTATTAGTACATTTCGTGCATCTGCATTTCCATACTTTTATTTTTAATTTAAAAAAATTTTTCACGCGACGCGACCGCCTCATTGACGCGTCCGCGTCGTGGGTGTTGGGAGAGCATAATAAAATGAATAGAGAGTCACGCGAGAGCGTGGCTGGAGGCGTGCCAATGGCACAAATTGTCCCACGCGACCGCGTTGCCGACGCGACCGCGTAATATGGGAATAATGGCCTCCCACGCGACCACGTGCCCCACGCGGCCGCATAACCAGGATTTCGACGTCAAAGTGGTGCACACCCGAAAGTTGTGCTAGAGTGGTGCTGGACTGGCGCTGGACGCGCAGTCCCTCTCACGCGATCGCGTACCCCACGCGACCGCGTCATATCCTTCTGAAAGCCCACTCACGCGATCGCATGCCCCACGCGATCGCGTCACCCAAAATTTGGCACTAATATGATTTTGAACAGAGAGTTGTGCGAGTACGAGGCTACCCTCGCGCCATTAGCCTAAAACGGGTCACGCGACCGCGTGACTGACGCGACTGCGTCAATCAGTTTAAGTGCAAGTCGCGCAACCGCGTGCCTCACGCGACCGCGTCGCTTGCGCCGCACAGTTTTTCTGATTTGTCAATTATCTTATCATTTTCTCCCCAAATCCTATTTTCTCTTTTCCCTCCTTATTTCTTCTCCCTCCCTTCTTCCTTCTTTCTCACTTTTTACTCTCTCTCACCCCCATTAACAAGGTTTTTCTTTTTCTTGTTCTCCTTTCCTCCTTACTTTTCTATTATTCTTCTTATTTTTATCTGTCATCTTCTTTTCTTTTCTTTTTACCTTCATTATTCGTATTTTCTTTTTCTTCCTTTTTCCTTTTTACTTGGTGTTCTAAATTGATTTGAGTCATTGTTTTTCATTATATGCTTATGGATTGTTGTAAATTTATTTGACAATTATATATTACTTTTTAAGGGATTACTTGCATGTTCAAATTCTTATTTACTAGAGCTTCTTCTACATGCATGCTATGTGTTTGTGAAAAAGCCCATTTGGCATTATGAACTTCTCTACATTTTTCTACTCTAATATTCAATGCTTGCTTTTCACAAAGTCCCTTTACTATTTTATTCATTGAATTTAATTGTCAATACAAACGTGATGGTTAGTTACGAGTGATAACATATGTAAATTGGACATTGAATGCTTGATCTATGCTACTCATGCCTTTGCCTGCATGCCAATAAACCTCTTGCATTTCATTGTCCTACATGCACTTGCTATATTTCCATTGATGAACTTTTCACATGTAATCCGGACCATCTGTTAACGTCATTCTTCTTTATTGTGCATTGATTATCACTTACATCACCCTCTTCCATGCTTCACCTCCTTTAAATTTAATTTACTTTCTCTTTCCTTTTTCAGGATGGCCACCAAGAAAGGAAAGGAGAAGGCTACCCCAAACAACCAGCAAGAAGAGGTACAAAAAGAGCATTAGTGGCAGAACCCTCTTCAACTGCGGTAAAGCCCTCAACAAAGAAGATTAAGAGGATCATAAAGGTTGATGATAAAGAAAGAGCCTTCCCAGCAAAGGACACTACGCGATTCCCCAATCGCTACTGTGAGCAGATGTTCCCCATCCTGGCTGAAAAGAGTTACAACAACGAATACCTTCTTCTCCTCCCGCCCAATATTGCTACCTTTGTTGATCCGCAAATTGCCCGAAGACAATGGGATTTTCTACAGAGACAGCCAAAGCAGGTCAATCTTTCTTGGGTAGTCGAGTTCTACTCCAACTTCCACCTACCAACCTTGCAGTCTGTCTCTGTCCGTCAGAAGCAAGACCCCATTACTGAAGAAGCCATTCAAAAAGCACTAGGTCTTCCCCCTATTCCAGAAGGATTGGACGCCTTTCAAGAAGCCGCACTCAAGCGCCAGATGTACCAATTTGACTGGGACGCCGTTCTCAAAGTTATCGCACTACCTGGCAGCAAATGGATCTACGGGTACCATCGTACCCGCCCTAAGGGAATTTCGGCTTCAGCACTTACCTTGGAGGCTCGCGTATGGGCACAGATCATGTCCCATTATGTCTTTCCAAGCACTCACGAGTCCTCCTTCACTACGGACATGGCTGTTCTACTATGGTGCATCCTCACAGACCAACCTCTGAATCTACCAAGACATATCCGGAATGCCATGGGACACGTACAAATCGCTGGCAACTTACCTTTTCCAGCCCTGGTCTTAGATCTTGTCTCAGCAGCCAGAGTCTCCTACAGAGCTGGGGACACCAAAGCCATGCTTCCACGGGATGATCAGTATGTCCCTAACAGGAAGTACCTTAGACTTCCAGCAGCCACTATCAGCCAGCCTACTGAACCAGTTGAAGATATTCCTTCTTCAACACCACAAGCACCTACAACAGCCCAACTGCTCCATCAGATACTTGAAAAGTTGGATCGGCATGAACAGAAAGTTAAGATGAGAGAGTGATGAGCGGATAATTTATACGCTTTTTGGCATTGTTTTTAGTATGTTTTTAGTAGAATCTAGTTACTTTTAGGGATGTTTTCATTAGTTTTTATGCTAAATTCACATTTCTGGATTTTACTATGAGTTTGTGTGTTTTTCTGTGATTTCAGGTATTTTCTGGCTGAAATTGAGGGACTTGAGCAAAAATCAGATCCAGAGGTTGAAGAAGGACTGCTGATGCTGTTGGATTCTGACCTCCCTACACTCAAAGTGAATTTTCTGGAGCTACAGAACTCAAAATGGCGCGCTTCCAATTGCGTTGGAAAGTAGACATCCAGGGCTTTTCAGCAATGTATAATAATCCATACTTTGGCCGACTTTAGATGACGTAAAATGGCGTTGAACGCCAGTTCTATGCTGCTGTCTGGAGTTAAACGCCAGAAACAAGTCACAAACTAGAGTTGAACGCCAGAAATACGTTACAACCTGGCGTTCAACTTCAGAAAGAGCGTCTGCACGTGTAACATTCAAGCTCAGCCCAAGCACACACCAAGTGGGCCCCAGGAGTGGATTTATGCATCAATTACTTACTTCTGTAAACCCTAGTAACTAGTTTAGTATAAATAGGACTTTTTACTATTGTATTAGACATCCTGGATTGTATTTCTGATCCTGTGATCACGTTTAGGGGGCTGGCCATTCGGCCATGCCTGGACCTTTCACTTATTTATTTTCAACGGTAGAGTTTCTGCACTCCATAGATTAAGGTGTGGAGCTCTACTGTTCCTCAAAGATTAATGCAAAGTACTACTATTTTTCTATTCAATTCAACTTATTCCGCTTCTAAGATATTCATTCGCACTTCAACCTGAATGTGATGAACGTGACAATCATCATCATTCCTTATAAACGCTTGCCTGACAACCACTTCCGTTCTACCTTAGATTGAATGAGTATCTCTTAGATCTCTTAATCAGAATCTTCGTGGTGTAAGCTAGATTGATGGCGAAATTCATGAGAGTCCGGAAAGTCTAAACCTTGTCTGTGGTATTCCGAGTAGGACTCTGGGATTGAATGACTGTGACGAGCTTCAAACTCGCGAGTACTGGGCGTAGTGACAGACACAAAAGGAGGGTGAATCCTATTCCAGTATGATCGAGAACCTCAGATGATTAGCCGTGATGTGACAGAGCATTTGGACCATTTTCACAAGAGGATAGGATGCAGCCATTGGCAAGGGTGACGCCTCCAGACGATTAGCCATGCAGTGATAGCGCATCAGACCATTTTCCAGAGAGGATCAAAAGTAGCCATTGACAACGGTGATGTCCTTACATAAAGCCAGCCATGGAAAGGAGTAAGACTGATTGGATGAAGACAGCAGGAAAGCAGAGGTTTAGAGGGACGAAAGCATCTCCATGCATTTATCTGAAATTCTCACCAAGGATTTACATAAGTATTTCTATCCCTATTTTATTATTAATATTCGAAAACTCCATAACCATTCTATATCCGCCTGACTGAGATTTACAAGATGACCATAGCTTGCTTCATACCAACAATCTCCGTGGGATCGACCCTTACTCGCGTAAGGTTTATTACTTGGACGACCCAGTGCACTTGCTGGTTAGTTGTGCGAAGTTGTGATAAAAAGTTGAGATTACAATTGAGCATACCATGTTGATGGCGCCATTGATGATCACAATTTCGTGCACCAAGTTTTTGGCGCCGTTGCCGGGAATTGTTCGAGTTTGGACAACTGACGGTTCATCTTGTTGCTCAGATTAAGTAATTTTCTTTTTGTTTTATTTTCAAAAATTTTTCAAAAATATTTCAAAAATTTTTCCTTTGTTTTCGAAAAAAAAATTTTAAAATAAAAATGTTTTCAAAAATATATTTTTCTTCAGAATTTTTAAGAATGAATTCTAGTATTTCATGAAGCATGTTGAAGCATGGCTGGCTATAAAACCATGTCTAAATTCTTTTGGACAGAGGTTTTGGCTTAAAATTGAATGAATTACTCCCATATTCATGCTAAAGCTTGACTGGCTATTAAGCCATGTCTAACCCTCAGATTGGAGCTTTAGACTAAGATTGTAAGATTCCTGGAATTCACATTAAAAATTTTGGAATCCTTATTTTTATTTTTCAAATAATTTTCGAAAAATCCAAAAAAATCATAAATTCATAAAAATCAAAAATATTTTTGTGTTTCTTGTTTGAGTCATGTGTCATGTTATAAGTTTGGTGTCAATTGCATGTTTAAAAATTTGCATAAAATTTTCGAAAAACTCATGCATTCATAGTGTTCTTCATGATCTTCAAGTTGTTCTCGGTAAGTCTTCTTATTTGATCTTGATGTTTTCTTGTTTTGTGTCTTTTCTTGTTTTACATGTGCATTCTTGCATTCATAGTGTCTAAACATGAAAGATTTCTAAGTTTGGTGTCTTGCATGTTTTCTTTGCATATAAAAATTTTCAAAAATATGTTCTTGATGTTCATCATGATCTTCAAAGTGTTCTTGGTGTTCATCTTGATATTCATAGTGTTCTTGCATGCATTCCTTGTTTTGATCTAAAAAGAAAAGAGAAAAACATGAAAATGATGTTTGAATTTTTCTCTCTCATCATAAAAATTCAAAAAAAAATTTTTTTTCCCTTTTTCCTCTCATAAAATTCAAAAATTTGGGTTGACTTTTTCAAAAAAAAATTTAAAAATCTAGTTGTTTTTATGAGTCAAATCAAATTTTTAATTTAAAAATCTTATCTTTTTCAAAATCTTTTTTAAAATAAAATCTTTTTCATTTTTCTTAGTTATTTTCGAAAATTACAAAAATATTTTTCAAAAATCTTTTCTTAATTTTATCTCATAATTTTTGAAAATAACATCATCAATTAATATTTTGATTCAAAAATTTCAAGTTTGTTGCTTGCTTATTAAGAAAGATTCAAACTTTGAGTTCTAGAATCATATCTTGTGATTTCTTGTGAATCAAGTCATTAATTGTGATTTTAAAAATCAAACCTTTTTCAAAACTAATTTCAATCATATCTTTTCAAAAATATTTTCTTATCATATCTTTTTCAAAAAAAAAATTTTGATTTCAAAATATCTTTTCTAACTTCCTAACTCCTTATCTTTTCAAAATTTGTTTCAACTAACTAACTAACTTTTTGTTTGTTTCTTATCTTTTTCAAAACTACCTAACTAACTCTCTCTCTCTCTAATTTTCGAAAATATCTTCCCTTTTTTTCAAAATTTCTTTTTTATTGACTAATTATTTTAATTTTTGATTTTAATTTTCGAAAAAAATTACTAACCTTTTTCAAAAACTATTTTCGAAAATCACTAACTCTTTTTCAAAAATAATTTTCGAAAATCCTTCTCCCTCATCTCCTTCTAATTATTTATTCATCTACTAACACTTCTCTTCATCTCACATCACTGCTCCTATCCTTACCCTTGTGTTTGGATTCTTCATTCTTCTCCACCCCTATTCCTTTTCTTCTTCTACTAACAATAAGGAACCTCTTTACTATGACATAGAGGATTCCTCTTCTTTTCTTGTTCTCCTCTCTTTCTTATGAGCAGGAACAAGAAAAAAGGCATTCTTGTTGAAGCTGATCCAAAACCTGAAAGGACTCTGAAGAGGAAACTAAGAGAAGCTAAATTACAACAATCCAGAGACAACCTTATTGAAAATTTCGAACAAGTAAAGGAGATGGCAGCCGAGCCCAGCAACAATAATGCAAGGAGAATGCTTGGTGACTTTACTGCACCTAATTCCAATTTACATGGAAGAAGCATCTCCATTCCTGCCATTGGAGCAAACAACTTTGAGCTGAAACCTCAATTAGTTTCTCTGATGCAGCAGAACTGCAAGTTTCACGGACTTCTATCTGAAGATCCTTTTCAGTTCTTAACTGAATTCTTGCAGATATGTGATACTGTTAAGACTAATGGAGTAGATCCTGAAGTCTACAGGCTCATGCTTTTCCCTTTTGCTGTAAGAGACAGAGCTAGAGTGTGGTTGGACTCTCAACCCAGAGATGGCCTGAACTCTTGGGACAAGCTGGTCACAACTTTCTTAGCCAAGTTCTTTCCTCCTCAAAAGCTGAGCAAGCTTAGAGTGGATGTTCAAACCTTCAGACAGAAAGAAGGTGAATCCCTCTATGAAGCTTGGGAAAGATACAAGCAACTGACCAAAAAGTGTCCTTCTGACATGCTTTCAGAATGGACCATCCTGGATATATTCTATGATGGTCTATCTGAATTGGCTAAGATGTCATTGGATACCTCTGCAGGTGGATCCATTCACCTAAAGAAAACGCCTGCAGAAGCTCAAGAACTCATTGACATGGTTGCTAATAACCAGTTCATGTACACTTCTGAGAGGAATCCTGTGAGTAATGGGACTGATGAGATGACTTTGGCGTGGTCTAGAAATTTACGGATAAATCCTTGTTGCAAGTATAGTTTCTAAACCTTCAAAAGTCCTTTCATACAAACATTTTAGGTGTCACAAGTAACAAACCCCTTAAAAATTGTTAACCGAGTATTCAAACCTCGGGTCGTCTTCTCAAGGAACTGCGAGGAAGTATGTTCTTATTATTGGTTATAAAGGTTATGATCGGGGTTTAGAAGGTGAGAAACAAGTAATTTAAATGACGAGTGAATTAAATGGCAATTAAAAATAAATAATAACTGTAAAACAACTTTTGGCAAGATAAGGGAAATTAGAGGTCCAACTTAGTTATCTCTCTCAACTATAATGAAAGTTGAATCTAAACTCCACTTGGTCAACCTTTACCAGGGCAAAGGAAAGTCAAGGGACTAATTAAATTGACTTTTGAATCCTAATTATTTCCTAAGAAAAGGTTGGGATTATTTAAGTTTAGCTCAATTAGCAAGATAACGATTATCAATTACGTTGAGTTTAATAACTGTTGAGTTACTAAATTCTTAACCAGGAACAAAAGGGGAAAAAAAGTAAAATTGCTGAAATAATAAAAACGTCCTTAGATGGGAAGCAATGATAACTTAAATCAAAGAGAACAATCATAAACTGAAAATACCTCAAATATCATTAATTCAAATATCTGTCTGTAACATGAAAGAATTCGTAGATCCAATTATAAAGGTAAATAGCCAACTTAGATACTGAAATAAATAAATAGAGTAAAAGGGAAGTTTAAAACAAAGAAATATAAAACCTGGATTGAGAGTCACTCTTAAAACAAGAAGAAATCCTAAATCCTAAAAGAGAGAGAAGAAGATCTCCCTCTCAAGTAAATCTAAATCATTGAAAACTAAAATTATGCGAGCTCTCCTTGAATGGATGCATTCCCACACTTTATAACCTCTGGTCTATGCTGTCTGTACTTGGATCTGGGCCAAAAAGGGCTTCAGAATTTGCTGGGGGCGTATTCTGTAAATTCTGATACGTGGCCTCTGTCACGCGTTCGCGTGGGTCACGCGGTCGCGTCATCTGGAGCTTTTCTTTGCCACGCGTGTCGCGTCAGTCATGCGACCGCGTCATGTGCGTTCTGCTTAAGGCGCGCGGTCGCGTCAGTCATGCGGTCGCATCGCTGCTTCTTTGCTTCTGGCACGCGATCGCGTCGTCCATGCCATCGCGTGAACACCAGTTTCCTTCAAAGCTCCGTTTTGCCTTCTCCTTCCATTTTTGTATGTTTCTTTTTCCATCCTCTAAGTCATTCTGCCTTAGAAAATCTGAAACTACTCAACACACTAATCACGGCATCGAATGGAAATAAAGGTAATTAAAATAATTAATTTTAAAGCTTAGGAAACATGTTTTTCACAATATGACATAATAAGGAAGGGAAAGTAAAACCATGCAATTAATGTGAATAAGTAGGTGAAGGATTGTATAAATCACTCAAATTAAGCACAAAAGAACTCATGAAATATGGGTTTATCAACCTCCCCACACTTAAACCCTAGCATGTCCTCATGCTAAATCCAAGGTAAATAATTAAGGTTTAAAGTGATGGAATGTTATGAAATGCAACCTATGCTAAATGCATCTACCTAATGAGTCATGCAATTCTAATTCATCCACTCATATATAAAGCCTACATGTAGTCAAATTATTTCACATTCTCAAGGAGATATATATATATATATATATATATATATATATATATATATATATATATATATATATATATATAGCTAACCCTCAAATAATAAAGCATGTTTTTGCAAATGAGATGAGAAAAAAAACTTGCAAGACAATCAGAGATAAATGTTAATGAGCTTTTGAACCCTCACTGGATTTTGTGTTTTCTCTCTAATCACTCAGTGTTTATTGGGTTAACCACTCTATTCTTCTTTTTATTCTTCCTTTCTATAACTTTATTTTTCGTCTAACCAATCAACAATTATAGAACATAGTCATACCAAAACTCATGAGGTCTTTAATTAAGGTTGTAATGGGGTCAAGGCAAAGGGTAAAGATATATGTATAAGGCTAAGTGAGCTAATAAGTGAATCCTTAATTAGACTAAGATCTCACCTAACATACATACTTAGTAAAACAATGCTTCTTTACCTATTCTCCCTATTTTCTTGCTTTTGATGTCACATGCTCATGTTTCAATTCTTGTTTTTATCCCATGTGCATTGCTTTTTATTTTGCATTGGGGAGTTCTTTTTGTATCCCCTTATTTATATGCTTGAAAACTAACTTTTTTTTTTGAATACACACGGCAATTAAAGCACTTTGATTTTCTCATGAACATGCTTCCCAAATTTATTTTATTTCTTTTAATTTTTCTACCTTTTGTTTCTATCATCCATGTTCCCAAAAGGTTTCCCACATTTAACTCTATTAAAGATTTTCTATCTTAAGCTAACCAAAGATTCACTTGGGATTTTCTTTTGTTTTTCTGCTTAAGGCTAGTAATTTGGCTAAATAGAATAAATGGGTTTTTTAAAAGCTCAAAGGGGGCTAACAAAGGTGATGTCAAAGGTAGGCTAATTTGGGGTAAGTGAGCTAAGATCAAATGATGGCCTCAATCATTATTTTGAGATGTACCTAAATTCTATAATCGGACATATAGACTAAAACAAAGTAAAGAACACCAGAATAAGAAAGTAGGTTGGAACACACAGAAATAAAAATTATGGTTTGAATGTAACCATACAGTTAAGCTCAAAACTCACTGGCTATGTGTTCTCTAGCTGAAAAATCATTTATCACTTATGTATGTCATGCAGGTTTAGTTAAAAATTCTCATTATTCTCTTAAAAAGTAATTTAGGGTAGCCTTTGAAGTTTTTATGTTTCTCCTTGATGAAATGTTGTCAGTTTAACTACATCATGTAATGCTATATATACAAGGTTTTATGGATCTAAATCTTATTATGTTCAAGTTCCTAGCTTACTCTTTTCTATATTTGTCAATTTAAACTGAGCTATAACTAAGCTATCTTATGTAAAAAGGGTAAACTATACTAATTGATCCACTAATAAGTTAGAATTGCAAACTAAACTAAATAACTAAAATGAACTAAATAACTAAAATATGAACAAAAAAAATACAAAATGCAGAAAATAGAGTAAAATACACAAGTAGCGATGTATAAGTACTCAGAAAATAACAGTAAAAGAAAAAGAGAAAAATACAAAAAAATATCCAAAATAAAAGAAAAAGTATGTAGTAGTTCACCAAAATAAACGCCAGAGATGGCGACCTCTCCACACTTAAAATGAAGCATCGTCCCCGATGCTCAAACAAGCCGGGTGTGAAGGAGTGTCATCACTAGTAGGGATGGTAGCTGGGGTCTCTGTGGCGGTGGTGGGCTGAGAGTCTGGCTGCTGTAGAGGGGGGACTGACTGGATCGGGATCTCCGGATCTGCAGCCTCAAGCTGATGTGGGGCCTCCTGCTGTGGTGTAGCGTGCTCTATGCCTGCCTGCTGATGAGTCTCCGCCTGGGAATGAGGCTCCTCCTCGTGCTCATCCTCCTCCTCCTCTGATGGCTCTGATGGTGTGTCGGGCTCAGAGGGGATGTCGGCGCCCTGTCTGATCATCAGCTTCAGATGGGAATAGCGTCGCCTGCTGCGGCGCTCCAATCTCTCATACCGGCGCCTGTTACGGCGCTCCATCTGATCAAGCTGGCGGAATAGACGGTGCACGAGGCGATAAACCAGCTCAGAGGCGGGTGGAGGTGCAGTGGTGGCAGCAGGGGCAGCTGGGGCAGCTGTCGATGAAGAGGGTCCAGCAGACGGAGGGGCTGTCTCATCAGTAGCAGTGACAGATGGTGGTCTGTAGCCCAAAGCAAGGAAGTTCCTGCTGTGAGGGATGATCTTCCTGCAGTCCGCTGCTGGTGGTCGCTCATCGGCATCCTCCCAAGGCACATCAGCCTGACGGCCTAGCCGTGTAACCAGATAAGGAAAGGGGAGGGTGCCTCGGACGTGGACCCTGGCCATAAAATGCCGGATAAAACAAGGCAAGTACAAGTCCTTACTCTCCAGCACACACCAGAGGAGGGTGATCATGGCAGCCGGGATCTCAGTCTCATGAGTACTCGGCATCACATAGTTGCTCAAGATCTGATGCCATAGCCGAGCCTCATCATTCAAGTACACTCTCTTGATCCCTCTAGGCATAGTGGTGTCCTGACCCATCTCCCAAGGAACAGCAGGGTCGAGAGCTATCCGTGCCTTCACAGCATCCCAATCAAACCGCATCTGGCCCATGTCCTCCTCAGCCTGTGCATAACCATCTGGCTGATCGGACTTGGCTGGGAGCCGGAGAATGGTCTCTATGGCCTCCTCAGTGACCAGAATTTGCTTTCCCCTCAGGTTCACTGCATCTAGGGTAGTAAGGTAGTAGTTGCAATAGAATTCCCGGACCCAAGATGCATTGACCTCTGTCAGTGGTCTCTCCAGAAAGAACCAGCCCCTTTGCTTGATTTGCTCAGTGGTGTATTGCTGGAGGGCTTCTGGAATCTTCAAGGTACGTTCCAGGTATAGATTTCTGGAGTTTGCAAAAGTCGGGTACCTCAGCTCACAGTACCGGTTTGCAAATTTTATAGGATCAATCGAAGGGAGCAGCTGGTCAGCTTTTTCCTGCTGTGTGAAGTTCTTCTCCCACCATGAGGAATCGTGCATTAGAGCAATGATGGACTGGGAGAAATCTCCTCTCTTGCGCTTGCCAGTAGCCTTGCCTTTGCCTTTCCTTTGTGAGGTAGACATCCTGAAAAACAGAAAACCAGGAAATGGATAAAATAGGAAAGCAAATAGGCAATTTAAATAAAGAATACTCAAAGCGGTAAGGGAGAAATAGAATAAGGAAAATGAGTAATTGAAATGTGATTGAATTAATGTTAAATGGAATGAAAAAAATCAATATGCCATAGTGAGAAAGTTAGAGGAAGTGAAAGTGATCAGAAAAGAGATCAAGAGGGTTAGTATGGTAAAAAGAAATTAGTAAATTAAAATTAGTGAGTTAGGAAAGTAAGTGGCATAGAAAAAAATTCCATATAACAAGGAGTCACAGGTAAGAATAGAAGTACTCATAATCGAATAAAGAAAACAGGGTGATGCTGATTCGAATAGAAATAAAGAAATCAGAAATTGGAATCAGTGAATCACAAATGCAGCTTATGAACCAGGAAATCAAAGAGGATAAGAATGTGGTCCTAGCATTCATGAAATGGTTTGGGGGAAGCAGAGTAAAACAGAGTTGCCAAACCAAAACAAGAATGAAAACAATTTTCAAAGAAAATTTGGGCAGCATTCCGGCTAAAATTGGATTGTCCCAGAAAATAAACAGCAATCATATCAGTTCATATGAATTAAAAAATCAAGCTGCATGTACATAGATATAAAATAAATATAAAAATTCAATGTAAACAGCAGCAACATACAAGAAAGCAGCAGATGAATCATGATTATAGCAGCAACAGATTTGCACATAGGATAAAACAGAAGTAAGAACAGTGCAAGTAAACAGACCTAGATCCACTAACCACAGTCTAAGCTATCTAACAACCTAAAAATTCACTACAACATGCAAGTCTAGCTATCCTAATCATGAACATAAATGGAATAAAAAATACAGAAAAGTGACGAACGGATAAAAAAGGTTGCGTGTTGCGGAACCTGGTAAACGGAAGGGGTGGAACAGGGAAGAAGGTGGCTGCGGCGGCGTCTGGTGCGGTGGTGGTGCACGGCGTCGCGGTGGCGGCTGAGGGGACAGTGGCGGAGGGAGGTATTAGGGTTAGTGAGAGAGGAAGAGGATAGGGGAAGGGAGGGTGGTGGTTGTTGCTGGCTGAAGGGGGTGGGTGGCGGAGAGGGGGGCGCGGCTGGATGGCCGGCGGTGGCTGGGTGGTGCTCGCGGAGGTGGCTGTGGTGGAGAGGGGAGGAGAGAGGAAGAAGGAAGAAGAGAGAAGGGGAGGGGGGTAGTACGGCGGCGGCGGCGTCGGGGTGGTGGTGTGGTGGCTGGCCGGCGGTGGTTGGGGGAAGAAGAATAGAGAAGGAGAAGAGGGTTGGGGGTGAAAGGGGGGGCTGCGCGACTAATAGGGTTCGCGGGGCTGGGGGGGTTATATTTTTGAATCCACGCGGCCGCGTGGGGCACGCGGTCGCGTGGTTGGGGTGAAAATGGGGGGGACGCGATCGCGTGGGTCGCGCGATCGCATGAGAGGGGGGAAAGAGGGGTGACGCGATCGTGTGGGTCGCGCAATCGCGTCGCTGGAATTCGTGCTAAACGCACGACTCCAGCGCCGTTTCAGCACAATTCTCTGTCTTCTTTTGGAGTGATATGCAATCCATGCGACGCGATCGCATCGCTCATGCGGTCGCGTGGGATTGGTATTGGGTAAGTGACGCGATCGCATGGGGCATGCGATCACGTGGGCCAATTTGTGCGAAACGCACAAGAGCCGCACGATTTCAGCCCAACTTTCTGTTCGTTGGATCCTTACGCCGATATATATATCACGCGGCCGCGTGGGTCACGCGGTCGCATGGGTGGTGTTTTTTCGCGATATGACGCGATCGCATGGGGCATGCGGTCGCGTCGTGCAACCCCTTTTTTTTTAACTGAAAAATGCAGGATGCAGTGATTAACATGAATTCTATGCATGATTCCAGGTTAATGTTAAAATAAAAAAAAGTAAATTGAAAACAATAAACAAGAAATAGATTGAGAAATAAGCGACCATACCATGGTGGGTTGTCTCCCACCTAGCACTTTTAGTTAAAGTCCTTAAGTTGGACATTGGAAGAGTATCCTGTCATAGTGGCTTATGTTTAAATTCGTCCAAAAATTTTCACCAGTGCTTGGAATGCCAATAGCCTCCGGGGTCCCAAACTAGGCATGTAAAGCTTCTGAGCAGCTTCAAACAGATATTCAGCCTCCCGGGATGACGAATGTCAGAATATAATCCATGATCCCAAGCTGTGTTTTTAGATCTGCCTCCATTTTGATTTGTAAGTTTCCATTCGGGCGGGTTAAAAAGTAGAATCCCACCGTGGTGACCAAACGTTCTCCGTGATCCATGCAATTGAGCATGATACCAATCCGTGTACTTCGAGGTGAAGCGTGGAACCTTATTGAACCTGGTGCACCAGCTCTGAGTACGAGCCAATTCCCTCTTACTCTTAAAGCCGCAGAGAGCTCTAAGTTGGCCATCTGTTTCAAGCAAACCATATTCAAGTGAATAAGTGAAATTATAAGTTAAGGATTGTTCCCACTTGAAGCTTGTATTAGGTGGTAATGGCCTTGGGATAGGTGTTTTTAGTGGTTCTGCAAGTTCCGTTTCCTTGTGCTCTTCTGTGAATTCTTCCACTTCCTTGCAAAGATCTTCAATTATATCTGTATCCTGGTCAAAGTCTTCTATGTCTTCCTCATCACTTGAGTCATAGATTGGAGGTTGAGAGAAATCTACCTCCGCATCATCTTCATATTCACTTGGGAAAAATTCTTCGATCTCAGAGAATTCACTTACGGATGCAAGTTCATCACTAGGAGAACTAGACTTGTGACTATCATCATCAAGGAAATTTGCTTCTTGGATTATTCCGTCTGATTCTTCGTAAACGACTTGCCTTGAAGATTGTACGGTATCCTCCTTAGCATCAACTGTAGCATTTTGGACGGAGTTTTCCTCAATTCTGGATTCCCAAGGAAGTTCAGCATCTCCTAGATCTTCAACCAACTCTTCTTCTTGAACAATGATAGCTTCTTCCACTTGTTCTAGTACGAATTCATTCTCTGTCTTGTCCACTGGAGTCTCTAGTATTTCTTTCATGCTACGCTCTTCATCGGGCTGTCCACATGGAGCTGTGGTTGATCCTTGTATATTTGAGCGCCTAGTGGTCCATTAAATTAGTGCTTGCTCCAGTTGTTGAATGGTTGTTTGAAATTTAATTACTGTTTCTTTTAGGCGATCCTCTACTTCGCGGTTTGCCAGACTTGGACATGATACAAAGGAAAGTGGTGATGATTGGGAACGATTGGATTGGTATTGGGGTAAGGAAGGATCATATGATGGCGAATGGTGAAGAAAAGCTTGTGAGTGTGGTGGTTCGAGGTTATGTGGAAAGGATGGTTCATATGCACAGGGTGGGGCTTGTTGGTAGTTACAAGGTTGTCCACCATGTCTTTCAGCTGGGTATGCACGGTAGAATGGTCTTTGTCCAGGATATCTCGGAGGGTGTTGCTGCCAAAAGGGTTGATTAGATCCTCTTGGTTCCATCCATCCTTGATTGGTCTGACCTTGATATACATTCCTGCTGTAACTTCTATTTCCTTTAACAATATTAGAACCAAACTCAAAGCGAGAGGGGTGAGAGTTCATAGTAGCAATTAAATATAAAAAGGAAAAACAAAAATAAATAAACAAGCAAAAGAAAAATATTTACAATAACCAATAATAAGGCACACGTTAGCAGTTCCTCGGCAACGGCGCCATTTTGATGAGATGACTTTTGCGTGGTCTAGAAATTTGCGGATAAATCCTCGTTGCAAGTATAGTTTCTAAACCTTCAAAAGTCCTTTCATACAAACGTTTTGGGTGTCACAAGTAACAAACCCCTTAAAAATTGTTAACCGAGTATTCAAACCTCGGGTCGTCTTCTCAAGGAACTGCGAGGAGGTATGTTCTTATTATTGGTTATAAAGGTTGTGATCGGGGTTTAGAAGGTGAGAAGCAAGTAATTTAAATGACGAGTGAATTAAATGGCAATTAAAAATAAATAATAACTGTAAAACAACTTTTGGCAAGATAAGGGAAATTAGAGGTCCAACTTAGTTATCTCTCTCAACTATAATGAAAGTTGAATCTAAACTCCACTTGGTCAACCTTTACCAGGGCAAAGGAAAGTCAAGGGACTAATTAAATTGACTTTTGAATCCTAATTATTTCCTAAGAAAAGGTTGGGATTATTTAAGTTCAGCTCAATTAGCAAGATAACGATTATCAATTACGTTGAGTTTAATAACTGTTGAGTTACTTAATTCTTAACCAGGACCAAAAGGGGAAAAAAGTAAAATTGCTGAAATAATAAAAACGTCCTTAGATGGGAAGCAATGATAACTTAAATCAAAGAGAACAATCATAAACTGAAAATACCTCAAATATCATTAATTCAAATATCTGTCTGTAACATGAAAGAATTCGTAGATCCAATTATAAAGGTAAATAGCCAACTTAGATACTGAAATAAATAAATAGAGTAAAAGGGAAGTTTAAAACAAAGAAATATAAAACCTAGATTGAGAGTCACTCTTAAAACAAGAAGAAATCCTAAATCTTAAAAGAGAGAGAAGAAGATCTCCCTCTCAAGTAAATCTAAATCATTGAAAACTAAAATTATGCGAGCTCTCCTTGAATGGATGCATTCCCACACTTTATAACCTCTGGTCTATGCTGTCTGTACTTGGATCTGGGCCAAAAAGGGCTTCAGAATTTGCTGGGGGCGTATTCTGTAAATTCTGATACGTGGCCTCTGTCACGCGTCTGCGTGGATCACGCGGTTGCGTCATCTGGAGCTTTTCCTTGCCACGCGGTCGCGTCAGTCATGCGACCGCGTCATGTGCATTCTGCTTAAGGCGCGCGGTCGCGTCAGTCATGCGGCCGCGTCGCTGCTTCTTTACTTCTGGCACGCGATCCCGTCGTCCATGCGATCGCGTGAACACCAGTTTCCTTCAAAGCTCCGTTTTGCCTTCTCCTTCCATTTTTGTATGTTTCTTTTTCCATCCTCTAAGTCATTCTGCCTTTGAAAATCTGAAACTACTCAACACACTAATCACGGCATCGAATGAAAATAAAGGTAATTAAAATAATTAATTTTAAAGCTTAGGAAACATGTTTTTCACAATATGACATAATAAGGAAGGGAAAGTAAAACCATGCAATTAATGTGAATAAGTAGGTGAAGGATTGTATAAATCACTCCAATTAAGCACAAAAGAACTCATGAAATATGGGTTTATCAGGGACGCCTATGAAGAAGGGAGTTCTTGAAATTGATACTCTGAATGCCATATTGGCTCAGAACAAAATATTGACTCAGCAAGTCAATATGATTTCTCAGAGTCTGAATGGAATGCAAGCTTCATCCAACAGTACTCAAGAGGCATCTTCTGAAGAAGAAGCTTATGATCCTAAAAACCCTGCAATAACAGAGGTAAATTGTATGGGTGAACCTTATGGAAACACCTATAACCCATCATGGAGAAATCATCCAAATTTCTCATGGAAGGATCAAAAGCCTCAACAAGGCTTTAATAATGGTGGAAGAAATAGGTTTAACAATAGTAAACCTTTTCCATCATCCACTCAGCAACAGACAGAGAACTCTCGACAAAATACCTCTAATTTACCAAACTTAGTCTCTGATCTGTTCAAGGCCACTATAAGTTTCATGAATGAAACAAGGTCTTCTATTAGAAATTTGGAAGCACAAGTGGGCCAGCTGAGTAAAAGGATCACTGAAATCCCTCCTAGTACTCTCCCAAGCAATACAGAAGAAAATCCAAAAGGAGAGTGCAAGGCCATTGACATAACCACCATGGCCGAACCTGTAAGGGAGGTTGAGGACGTGAATCCTAGTGAGGAAGACCTCCTGGGACATCCAATGATCAATAAGGAGTTTTCCTCTGAGGAACCAAAGGAATCTGAGACTCATCTAGAGACCATAGAGATTCCATTGAACCTCCTTATGCCATTCATGAGCTCTGATGAGTATTCCTCTTCTGAAGAAAATGAGGATGTTACTGAAGAGCAAACTGCCAAGTTTCTTGGTGCAATCATGAAGCTGAATGCCAAATTATTTGGTATTGAGACTTGGGAAGATGAACCTCCCTTGTTCACTAATGAACTGAGTGATCTGGATCAACTGACATTGCCTCAGAAAAAACAGGATCCTAGAAAGTTTATAATACCTTGTACCATAGGCAACATGATCTTTGAAAAGGCTCTGTGTGACCTTGGTTCAGGGATAAACCTCATGCCCCTCTCTGTAATAGAGAAACTGGGAATCTATGGGGTGCAAGCTGCTAAAATCTCATTAGAGATGGCAGACAATTCAAGAAAACAGGCTTATGGACAAGTAGAGGACGTGTTAGTAAAGGTTGAAGGCCTTTACATCCCTGCTGACTTCATAGTCTTGGATACTGGGAAGAATGAGGATGAATGCATCATCCTTGGAAGACCCTTCCTAGCCACAGCAAGAGCTGTGATTGATGTTGACAGAGGTGAACTAGTCCTTCAATTGAATGGGGACTCCCTTGTGTTTACAACTCAAGGTTATCCTTCTATAAACATGGAGAGGAAGCATAAAAAGCTTCTCTCAAAACAGAGTCAACCAGAGCCCCCACAGTCAAACTCTAAGTTTGGTGTTGGGAGGCCACAACCAAACTCTAAGTTTGGTGTTGAACTCCCATATCCAAACTCTAAGTTTGGTGTTGGAGAGTCTCAACAATGCTCTGAACATCTGTGAGGCTCCATGAGAGCCCACTGTCAAGCTATTGACATTAAAGAAGCGCTTGTTGGGAGGCAACCCAATTTTTATCTAATTTCTATTTTCATTGTTTTTCATGTTTTATTAGGTTCATAATCATGTGGAGTCACAAAATAAATATAAAAATTGAAAACGGAATAAAAAACAGCAGAAGAAAAATCACACCCTGGAGGAAGACCTTACTGGCGTTTAAACGCCAGTAAGAAGCATCTGGCTGGCGTTCAACGCCAGAACAGAGCATGGTTCTGGCGCTGAACGCCTAAAATGGGCAGCATCTGGGCGTTTGAACGCCAGAATTGCACCCTGGAGAAGAGTTGGCGCTTAACGCCCAGAACAAGCATGGTTCTGGCGTTCAACGCCAGAAATGGGCAACAAATGGGCGTTCAACGCCCAGAACAAGCACCAATCTGGCGCTGAACGCCCAGAGTTGTGTGCAAGGGCATTTTGCATACCCAATTTGGTGCAAGGTTGTAAATCCTTGAACACCTCAGGATCTGTGGACCCCACAGGATCACCTCAGGATCTGTGGACTCCACAGGACCCCCACCTACCTCCACTCACTTCTTCTCACCCCTCTTTCACACAATCCCATAAACACTCTTCCCCAAAACTCTTCACCAATCACCTCAATCTCTCGTCCCTATCACCACTTCACCACTCACATCCATCCACTCTTCCCCATAAACCTACCTCATAAACTCCACCTACCTTCAAAATTCAAAATCAATTTCCCACCCAACCCACCCTAAATGGCCGAACCTAACCCCGAGTCATGGGAGATGAAAAGATTCATCTCTAAAGCTCATCAAGACCACTTCTATGATGTTGTGGCCAAGAAGAAAGTGATCCCTGAAGTCCCTTTCAAGCTCAAGAAGAATGAGTATCTGGAGATCCGACATGAAATCCAAAGAAGAGGTTGGGAAGTTCTAACAAAACCCATCCAACAAGTCGGCATCCTAATGGTTCAAGAGTTCTATGCCAATGCATGGATCACTAGGAACCATGATCAAAGTAAGAACCCGAACCCAAAGAATTATCTCACCATGGTTCGGGGGAAATACTTAGATTTTAGCCCGAAAAATGTAAGGTTGGCGTTTAACTTGCCTATGATGCAAGGAGATGCACGCCCCTACACTAGAAGGGTCAACTTTAATCAAAGGTTGGACCAAGTCCTCATGGACATATATGTGGAAGGAGCTCAATGGAAGATTGACTCCAAAGGCAAGCCGGTTCAACTAAGAAGACTGGACCTCAAGCCTGTAGCTAGAGGATGGTTAGAGTTTATACAACGCTCCATCATCCCCACTAGCAACCGATCCGAAGTTACTGTGGATCGGGCCATCATGATTCATAGCATCATGATTGGAGAGGAAGTAGAAGTTCATGAAGTCATCTCCCTTGAACTTTACAAAATAGCCGAAAAGTCCTCCCCCATGGCAAGGCTAGCTTTTCCTCATCTTATTTGCCATCTATGTTACTCAGCTGGAGCTTTCATAGAAGGAGACATTCCCATTGAGGAAGAGAAGCCCATCCCTAAGAAAAGGATGGAGCAAGCAAGAGAGCCCATTCATGGAGCTCAAGAGGCGCATGAAGCTCATCACCATGAGATCCCGGAGATGCCTCAAATGCATTTTCCTCCACAAAACTATTGGGAGCAAATCAACACCTCCATAGGAGAATTAAGTCCCAACATGGGACAATTAAGGGTGGAACATCAAGAGCACTCCATCATCCTTCATGAAATTAGAGAAGATCAAAAAGCAATGAGGGAGGAGCAACAAAGACAAGGAAGAGACATAGAAGAGCTCAAGGACATCATTGGTTCCTCAAGAAGGAAATGCCACCATCACTAAGGTGGACTCATTCCTTGTTCTTACATTCTCTGTTTTTCGTTTTCTATGTTAAGTGCTTATCTAAGTTTGTGTCTTATTACATGATCATTAGTATTTAGTAACTTTGTCTTAAAGTTATGAATGTCCTATAAATCCATCACCTCTCTTAAATGAAAACTGTTTTAATTCAAAAGAACAAGAAGTACATGAGTTTCGAACTTATCATTGAACTTAGTTTAATTATATTGATGTGGTGACAATGCTTCTTGTTTTCTGAATGTATGCTTGAACAGTGCATATGTCTTTTGAAGTTGTTGTTCATGAATGTTAAATATGTTGGCTCTTGAAAGAATGATGACAAGGAGACATGTTATTTGATAATCTGAAAAATCATAAAAAATAATTCTTGAAGAAAGAAAAAGCAGCAAAGAACAAAGCTTGCAGAAAAAAAAAAGAAAAAAAAATAGGCAAAAAAAAAAAAGAAAGAACAAGAAAAAGCAAGCAGAAAAAGCCAAAAGCTCTTAAAACCAAGAGGCAAGAGCAAAAAGCCAGTAAACCTTAAAACCAAAAGGCAAGGGTAAATAAAAAGGATCCCAAGGCTTTGAGCATCAGTGGATAAGAGGGCCTAAAGGAATAAAATCCTGGCCTAAGCGGCTAAACCAAGCTGTCCCTAACCATGTGCTTGTGGCATGAAGGTGTCAAGTGAAAACTTGAGACTGAGCGGTTAAAGTCAAGGTCCAAAGCAAAAGAAGAGTGTGCTTAAGAACCCTGGACACCTCTAATTGGGGACTTTAGCAAAGCTGAGTCACAATCTGAAAAGGTTCACCCAATTATGTGTCTGTGGCATTTATGTATCCGGTGGTAATACTGGAAAACAAAGTGCTTAGGGCCACGGCCAAGACTCATAAAATAGCTGTGTTCAAGAATCATCATACTGAACTAGGAGAATCAATAACACTATCTGAACTCTGAGTTCCTATAGATGCCAATCATTCTGAACTTCAATGAATAAAGTGAGATACCAAAACTATTCAAGAGGCAAAAAGCTACAAGTCCCGCTCATTTAATTGGAGCTATGTTTCATTGATAGTTTGGAATTTATAGTATATTCTCTTCTTTTTATCCTATTTGATTTTCAGTTGCTTGGGGACAAGCAATAATTTAAGTTTGGTGTTGTGATGAGCGGATAATTTATACGCTTTTTGACATTATTTTTAGTATGTTTTTAGTAGAATCTAGTTACTTTTAGGGATGTTTTCATTAGTTTTTATGCTAAATTCACATTTCTGGACTTTACTATGAGTTTGTGTGTTTTTCTGTGATTTCAGGTATTTTCTGGCTGAAATTGAGGGACTTGAGCAAAAATCAGATTCAGAGGTTGAAGAAGGACTGCTGATGCTGTTGGATTCTGACCTCCCTGCACTCAACGTAAATTTTCTGGAGCTTCAGAACTCAAAATGGCGCGCTTTTAATTGCTTTGGAAAGTAGACATCCAGGGCTTTCCGGCAATATATAATAGTCCATACTTTGGCCGAGTTTAGATGACGTAAAAGGGCGTTGAACGCCAGTTCTACGCTGCTGTCTGGAGTTAAACGCCAGAAACAAGTCACAAACCAGAGTTGAACGCCAGAAATACGTTACAACCTGGCGTTCAACTCCAGAAAGAGCCTCTGCACGTGTAACATTCAAGCTTAGCCCAAACACACACCAAGGGGGCCCCGGAAGTGGATTTATGCATCAATTACTTACTTCTGTAAACCCTAGTAACTAGTTTAGTATAAATAGGACTTTTTACTATTGTATTAGACATCCTGGATTGTATTTCTAATCTTGTGATCACGTTTAGGGGGCTGGCCATTCGGCCATGCCTGGACCTTTCACTTATGTATTTTCAACGGTAGAATTTCTGCACTCCATAGATTAAGGTGTGGAGCTCTGCTGTTCCTCAAAGATTAATGCAAAGTACTACTGTTTTTCTATTCAATTCAACTTATTCCGCTTCTAAGATATTCATTCGCACTTCAACCTGAATGTGATGAACGTGACAATCATCATCATTCCTTATGAACGTGTGCCTGACAACCACTTCCGTTCTACCTTAGATTGAATGAGTATCTCTTAGATCTCTTAATCAGAATCTTCGTGGTGTAATCTAGATTGATGGTGGCATTCATGAGAGTCCGGAAAGTCTAAACCTTGTCTGTGGTATTCCGAGTAGGACTCTAGGATTGAATGACTGTGACGAGCTTCAAACTCGCGAGTACTGGGCGTAGTGACAGACGCAAAAGGAGGGTGAATCCTATTCCAGTATGATCGAGAACTTCAGATGATTAGCCGTGCTGTGACAGAGCATTTGGACCATTTTCACAAGAGGATAGGATGTAGCCATTGGCAAGGGTGACGCCTCCAGACGATTAGCCATGCAGTGACAGCGCATCGGACCATTTTCCAGAGAGGATCAAAAGTAGCCATTGACAACGGCGATGTCCTTACATAAAGCCAGCCATGGAAAGGAGTAAGACTGATTGGATGAAGACAGCAGGAAAGCAGAGGTTTAGAGGGACGAAAGCATCTCCATGCATTTATCTGAAATTCTCACCAAGGATTTACATAAGTATTTCTATCCCTATTTTATTATTAATATTCGAAAATTCCATAACCATTCTATATCCGCCTGACTGAGATTTACAAGATGACCATAGCTTGCTTCATACCAATAATCTCCGTGGGATCGACCCTTACTCACGTAAGGTTTATTACTTGGACGACCCAGTGCACTTGCTGGTTAGTTGTGCGAAGTTGTGATAAAAAGTTGAGATTACAATTGAGCGTACCATGTTGATGGCGCCATTGATGATCACAATGTCGTGCACCAGAGAGCGCCGTAACAAGCGCCGATTCACATACCTCAAGGAGCTGATCATGGAAAAATTCAAGGACTTAGACACCCCGGACTCCACTTCCTTTACCAGCACAAGGAGCCATGATGGTCTCGACTGTGGAGATACTGCTACCAACCCACCTTTGTTCCTGACAGATGGCACCGAGGATGGTGCAAAGCCTTAAGTGTGGGGAGGTCAGTCAGTACCTGACTTCCAGAGGTAATTTCTCTTCCCTAGTACCAATAAATTAGGATATTTAGTTAGATTTTTCTTTTGTAGAATAGGATAAATTGTATAGTAATAGATTAGTTGCATGCATGTTCTGCTTGATTGAAAAGACAATAAGTTTCTTCTAAGACCCTATCTTTGGAACAAAATTTCACTAATTTTAATTAAAACTTTTATGTTAAATTTGCTTGAAGTTGTATTTAGAACATGATTTTTGAGCTAAAGAACACACAACCTGTGAGATTTGAGCCTTTATGAATGGGTACATTATTTAACCATAATTATTTTATTCTTGTGTGTTTACTTCTCTATGATTGTAATCTATATTTTGTTTCATTCTATATGTCCAATGTTTATTATATTTATATGTTTGCATATGATTGAGGCCGTCATTTGTTTAGCTTACTTATCCAAATTAAGCCTACCCTTTCAATTACCTTTGTTAGCCACTTTGAGCCTTTAAATCCCATTTGTTCTATATTTTACCACATTACTAGCCTTAAGCAGAAAAATAATTATATATCCCAAATTGAATCTTTGGTTAGCTTAAGATAGAATTGTATGTGTTATTTAAGTATGGGAAATTGTGGAAGCAAAAGATAATAAGGGAATGTGTCATGATAATATACTGGGAATTTGGATACCTACTCATGAGAAACTGTAAGAATTAAAAATCTATGTGCATTGATAAGCTATGTTTATGTTTATGTTTATTTAAAAAAAAAGATATTCAAAAAAATAAATAAGGGGACAAAATTACCCCAATGCTAAGTCAAGCATTCAAAGATCAATGCATGTATGATAAAATCAAAATAAAAGGTTGAAACATGAGTATGGAATGTAAAAGGAAATTTCTGGGTAGCTAGGTATGAATTTTAAAAGTTATATAGAATATATATAGGTTATGTTAAAGCTTGGGTTAACTAAAGATTTAATTTATAAGCTTACTTAGCCATATATATATCCTTACCCTCACCTTGGCCCCATTACAACCTTGAAAAGACCTCATGATGTTTGCATTGGTATATTAAATGTTGTTGATTGGTTAGGAGAAGAACAAAAATTAGAGAGCATGATTAGAGAAGGATAGAGTGATGACCCTATACACTAGAGAGACTAGAGTGTACATACACCATCAGTGAGGGTTCCATGCTTGAATTTCTATGTTCCATGCTTTCATGAGCTATCTTCTTGCATTTTTATTTGTTCTTACTGTATAAGAATTGAATTAGTGGAATTTGATTTGTAATTATTTTGAAGAGCTTATTTACTTTAGATCAAGTGGACAAGAATCATATAGTTGCATTCGCATATATAGGCTACATTACATTGCATGGGTTTTACTTGTTCTTACTCATTCATTTTACCTCCTTCAACTAAGCATGAGGACATGCTAGTGTTTAAGTGTGGGGAGGTTGATAAACCACTATTTTATGGTTTATATTGTGTTTAATTATGTGGTTTTATCATGATCTTTACCCACTTATTCATTAAATAAGCATGCATTTATAATTCCTTCCTAAAGTTATTGCATGATTGAAAACTTGCTTCCTAGAGACTTTTAATTATGTACTTTATTTCTCCTTTATTCCATTCGATGTCGTGATCTGTGTGTTAAGTGTTTCAGGCTTTATAGGGCATGAATGAGTTAGAGATTGGAAAGGAAGCTTGCAAAAAATGGAAGGAACACAAGAAATTGAGGAGATGACCAGCGAGAAGCGACGCGGCTGCATGGATGACGCGACCACGCAGAAGAGAGGAAATCGCAATGACGCGGCCGCATGGACGATGCGGCCGCGCGAATTGGAAACTGCACAAGTGACGCGGAGGCGTCGATGATGCGCCCGCGTGGCAAAGCGAAACACCGAATGACGCGTCTACCTGAATGACGCGTCCGCGTGACATGTGTGATCTGCATAATCTGCAGAATCGCTGGGGGCGATTTCGGGCCTTATTTTGACCCAGTTTTTGGCCCAGAAAAGCAGACTAGAGCCAGAGAACATGCAGAAACCAAAAACAACATTCATTCCGCATAGTTTAAGTTTTTTAGATCTAGTTTTCCTCTCCTGTAGGTTTTTTCTCTACACATTCATAGTTTTTAGGATTTGTTATTTTCATTGTTTTTGCATTGGGATATTGAGAAGAGTTATTGCCTCATTAAGACTTCGACATTCTAGTTTGTTCTCTTTACTTGTCTCTTACTCTTCCATGTTCCTTAATTTACTTAATTTTACTATTGGATTATTTTAGCATTTATTAGTACAAGAATTACTTTTATTTTTAATTAATCTTTTGATCATTATTTATCATGTCTTTCTTTAATTCCCTTTCTTATGTTATGAATTTTACATTTACAATGAGCGAGTAGTTCCCTAACTTGATGGGGAGTTGATTGAAAGGAATCCTTGAGTTGGGATGCTCAAGAGAAAGATTGTAATTGGATTTATTGTTGGATTACTCTCTAGTCACTAACACCAATCCTCCCAAGAGTGGATTGGAACTTGTGGATAGAAACAGCATTCCAACTTGTTTAACTTTCCCTTACTTAGTGAGGGACAACTAAACATAATAACCCTCAATTGTCAATTAATCTTGAGAGTACTCCAACAAGAATAGGGCTTCCAGCTAATCAACTCCCAGTCAAGGCTTTTATTTAAATTTATATAAATTCTCTAATTTAATTTTCTGCCATTCAACTCAAACCTTTTTGAAAACATATGATTAATAAAATAGCACACTTTTCTGCAACTCGTTGGGAGACGACCTGGGATTCATACTCCCAGTATTTTAATTTTAATTTCTGTGACACCCTTCTAAATTGATAAGCGGATTTCTGGTTGGTTGAGAACTATACTTGCAACGCATATTTTATAATCATTCTTAACTCGCCAATTTCCGCTCACATCAGCGTGGCATGCCACTGCTGGGCACGGCACGCCAGCTATGTATTCCAGAGGAGAGTCCTTGAACTTCACTATGGGCGTGGCACACCAAGGCTTGGCATGGCACGCCAAGCACAATAACCAGAGGAGGTTTTCCAAGATCCACTATAAGGGTGGCACGCCACTGCCGGGCATGGCACGCCAGCTATAATCTCCAGAAGAGGCATTTCAAGATGCACAATGGGCGTGGCACGCCAGCTACACTGTCTAAAAAAGAGTTCTTCAAGATTCACTATTTGCGTGACACGCCAAGGCCAGGCATGGCACGCCAATTTCTTGATCCAGAGAAGAATTACTGAGCTCTATCATGGGCGTGGCATGCCACTGCCGGGCGTGGCACGCCAGGCATAGCATCCAGAGAAGAATCCCCCGAGTTTCATAATGGGCGTGGCACGCCACTGCAGGGCGTGGCATGCCAACTATCTTTTTCAGAGGATAAAGGAAGGGGCATCACTAATGGGTGTGCCACTTGGTACTAAGGGTGTGGCACGCCAAGCTTGAAAGCCCAAAGCATCACCATGGGCGTGCCACTTGAGTCCCGGGCGTGGCACGCCAGTTCACTCAACCAGAGAAGGAGATTGAAGACTCCAACAAGGGCGTGGCACGCCAGGCCAATTGACCAGAGGAGAAGTGTGAAGAGTCCATCATGGGCATGCCACTTTAGATCCGGGGCGTGGCATGCCAAGTCAACACCTCATCGAGGGTGTGCCACTTGATATTTTGGGTGTTGCATGCTAGACCTGGGCGTGACACGCCAGTACACTGGCCTAGGGAGAAAGGTTTGTTGTATCAACAAGGGTGTGGCACTTCAAACCTGGGCGTGCCACGCCAAGCCAACCTTCCAGAGAAGAAGAGTGAAGACCTTAGCAAGGGCGTGGCACGCCAGGCCAACTTTCCAGAAAAGGAGATTGAAGATTTTAACATGGGCGTACCACTTTGGACCTTGGGCGTGGCGCGCCAATTCAACCTTCATTGTGGCGTGCCACTTGAAGTTCTAGGCGTGGCACACCAAGCCAGCTACACCATGGGGCGTGCCACTTGAGACTTCGGCGTGGCACGCCACTCACACACCATTCACATGCCTCTAATGAATGGTTATTTCCTTTAGTTTTTAATTGTAATTTTCTTTTCTTTTTGTAATTTTTTATTTCTAGAAATAGGAGTAGTATAAATACCCCTTGAAGAGTACTGATAGGAGACTCGGAACTTTTACTTCACTTTACTTTACTTTCATCTTCTTTCCATCTCTTGTACTCTCTCTAAGCTACGAGTAGCTAAACTCCCTCTCATTGGTGGAGGGAGCTATCTTGTACTTGATAGATTAATGATAGTGAATTTCTTCTTCTCTTCATCTCTCTTTGATTTGCTAGAAGGAATTTCGTTTTTCATGCTTAGCATTCAATTATCTTGGAAAAGGGATTGAATGAAACTTGGGTTTCATGGGAACCTTGGAAGAGGAAACATGAAATCATGCTTGAAATCCCTTTTCACATTGAGTGGATCTGGGTTTTGGAATTGGATATGGTGACATTAAATCTGCCCAAATATTTGGATTTATGAGGATGCGTGGTAAAATCAGGTACCAAGCTTATCTCTCTTCATGAAAAATTAGACCAAAAAATTGGCTAATTATCAAGAATTGAGAGATTGAATTACCAAGGAATTGGGATTCAGTCAATCATGATTGCCAAGAGGTCAATGAGTTGTATGATTGAAGATGAGATGATCTGAAATTAATCTGGAAAAAGTAACATCTCCCAACCCCAATGAATTTTCCCATTCTTATCTTCCCTATTCTTTATAACTTTGTTTAATTTTTGTCAATCAACCCATTCCCCTTTTATAATTCAGTCATTTAAATTTTTGTCATTTACATTCTAGCAATTTATCTTTATGCTCTTTACATTCCAGCACTTTACTGCTTTCTTCATCTTCAAGTCATTTATAATTCTGTCATTTAATTTTTTGTACTCAACACTTATTCTTGATTAGCTTAACTAAATTGCCTAGTAACTAAAGTTGTTCAATCAATCAATCTCTGTGGGATCAACCTCACTCTCAATGAATTTTTACTTAACGATAGCTCGGTATACTTGCCGAAGGAATTATTGTAAAGATACAGTAAATTCTAGTCATCAAGTTTATGGCGCTATTGCCGGGGATTGATTCTGAATTGACAATGATTAAGTTGATGGTACTTAGATTAAGCATTTTCTTTACTTTGTTAAGCACTTTAATTTCAGTCCCTTATTTTCTTTATTTTTTTCTAGCACTTGAATTCTTAATTGTTCATTGTATATATTGCCATTCTAACAGAGGCACACTAACTGTTTGATGCTGTGCATCAACCAATATTGACTTACCCACCCTTCTACCAAGAAGGTGTTCATCTTTGTTTTACCCTCTGTTTTTGTTGTGTATAACAGGAAGGAGAGGAGCTATAACCTCTTACAACTCTGAACCTGAGAGGACATTTTTAAGACTGAAAAGAGAGGCAGTAGTAAGAGAAAAAATGGTAGTTAGTAAATAAAAAGAAGAAGAGAATCCAACCCAAAACATAGAGGGTGAAGCATACAATCATCAAGATGAAGTAGTTGGCAACCATGCTCCTCCATAAGAAAGAAGAGTATTAGGCTCTTTTATCAATCCCAATCCTGGAAATTGTGGGAGTAGCATCTTGAAACCCACCATACATGCCAACAACTTTGAGCTTAAACCACAGCTAATCACCCTTGTTCAGAATAGCTTTTCATTTGGAGGAAATGATCAAGAAGATCCAAATCAACATATGACCACCTTCCTAAGGATCTGTGACACAGTGAAGGCTAATGGCTTTCACCCTGACACTTGTAAATTGCTTTTATTCCCCTTTTCTCTTAGGGACAAAGCATCCAAGTGGCTTGAATCCTTCCCAAAGGAGAGTTTGACAACTTGGGAAGAAGTGGTGAATAAGTTCTTAACTAAGTTCTACCCTCCCCAAAGAGTTATCAAGTTGAGGACTGAGATACAAACATTCAGGTAACAAGATGGAGAGACTCTATATGAAGCTTGGGAGAGATATAAAGAGCTAACAAGGAGATTCCCTCCAGACATGTTTAATGAGTGGGCACATACAGCTACACATTTTCTATGAAGGATTGTCTCAAGGGGCAAAGAAGGCCTTAGATCATTCTTTAGCTCAAGGATTATTTTCTATGGAGAGACAAGGAATGTAGTGCCCTTATTCAACCTGAGTTGCCTACAAAAAGAAGAGACCCAGGAAGATTTCATATCCCTTGTACCAAAAATTAGACCAAAAAATTGGCTGATTATCAAGAATTGAGAGATTGATTTACCAAGGAATTGGGATTCAGTCAATCATGATTGCCAAGAGGTCAATGAGTTGCATGATTGAAGATGAGATGATCTGAAATTAATCTGGAGAAAGTAACATCTCCTAACCCCAATGAATTTTCCCATTCTTATCTTCCCTATTCTTTATAACTTTGTTTATTTTTTGTCAATCAACCCATTCCCCTTTTATAATTCAGTCATTTAAATTTTTGTCATTTACATTCTAGCAATTTATCTTTATGCTCTTTACATTCCAGCACTTTACTGCTTTCTTCATCTTCAAGTCATTTATAATTCTGTCATTTAATTTTCTGCACTCAACACTTATTATTGATTAGCTTAACTAAATTGCCCAGTAACTAAAGTTGTTCAATTAATCAATCTCTGTGGGATCGACCTCACTCTCAGTGAGTTTTTACTTGATGATAGCTCGGTATACTTGCCGAAGGAATTATTGTAGAGATACAGTAAATTCTAGTCATCACCTCACATAGGCAAAAGATGAGGTGGAAAAAGGCCAATCTAGTAGAGGTGGAGGCCTTCGCTGCTATACTGTATAACTCCTAAGGGATCACTTGATGCAGCTCCATTTCATTACCGAGCATGATGCAGCGAATCGTCACGGCTCGGTCAACAGTAACCTTTGACCAGTTACTCGTAGGAATGATGGAGCACTGAATGAACTCCAACCATCAACGAGAAACTAGCCTCAGATCGTGCTTGCCCAGCTGGTATGGCTATTCTCTAGCATCTCGCCTCCATTATGCTCCAGGGAGGCATTGATGAACGGATTTTTTTGATGGTTTAGAATTCCTCAACGAATTCTCGTTGCAAGTATAGTTTCTAAACCAACAAATAATCCTTTCATGCAAAAATTTGTTTGTTACAAGTAACAAACCCCAATAAAAATAATAACTGAAGTATTCAAACCTCAGGTCAACTCTCAAGGAATTGCAGGGAAGTGTACTTATAATTGTTTATGGGATTTTATCTTTTTGGGTTTTTAAATGTTGAACAAGGAATTTAAATGACAAGGAAATAGAATAATAATTATGAAAAGTCCTAGCAAGGATTGATAATTAGAAGTCCTATCCTCATTATCATCATCAATTGTGACAAGAATCGTCCATGGCTCCACTTAGTCAACCTCTAACTATGAAGGAAAGTCAAGTGGAAATAATCAATTTGATTCCTCAAGTCCTAGTCAACTCCTAAGGAAAGACTGGCTTTAGTGGAATTCAAATTAACTAGCAACTTTCAATTGCTAATCAACAAAAGAGTTTGATAACTCAAGAGTCTCCAATTACTCAATCTAAGCTAAGAACATAAAAAGCTAATTTAAAATCCAACCAAGCATTTTATCAAACACTTGGAAGGCACAACATAAAAGCATAGAAAAGCAATAAGAGATAATAAAATCCAAACAACCAATTGAAAGTATCAATAACATAAATTGAAGAAAGCAATCATAAATATAAAATACCTCAAATTGCATTAAATAGAAAATCAAATCTAACATGAGAATTCATAAACTAAAGTGGATAAATAAATAAATCACCAAGAGAAGAGAAACTAAAGTTGCTAGAATAAATAAGAGTAGAAGAGAAACTAAATTGAAATAAGATAGAATTCAGAAATTGAAAAGGGATAAAACTAAGAATCCTAAAACCTAGAGAAAGGAGAGAGCCTCTCTCTCTAGAAAACTACATCTAAAACCTAAAATTATGTGAATGAATGTTGTATGAATTATTCCCCCACTCTACAGCCTCTAATCTATGTTTTTGGGCTTGAAACTGGGCAAAAAATAGCCCAAAAATTGCCCTCAGCGATTTTTGATACGTCCAGCACGTGGCTCTGTCACGCGTACGTGTCGCCCACGCATACGCTTCGCTGAACTTTTGCAAGGTCACGCGCACGCGTGCACATCACCTAACTGCATGGCAACTATGGCGAATTACATATCATTTTGAAGCCCCAGAAGTTAGCTTTCCAACACAACTGAAACCGCCTCACTTGGACCTCTGTAGCACAAGTTATGATCGATTTTGTACGAAGAGGTCAGGCTTGACAGCTTAGCAATTCCTTCAATTTCTTGTATTCCTTCCACTTTTGCATGCTTTCTTTCCATCCTCTAAGCCATTCCTACCCTATAAACCCTGAAAACACTTAAAAAACATATCACGGCATCGAATGGTAATAAGAGAGGATTAAAATTAGCAAATTTAAGGCCAAAGAAGCATGTTTTCAATCATAGCACAAAATTAAGAAGGAAAATGTAAAACATGCGAATTATATGAATAAGTGTGAGTTTAGTGGATAAAATCCACTCAATTAAGCACAAGATAAACCCTAAAAATGGGGTTTATCAATCTCCCCACACTTAAACATTAGCATGTCCTCATGCTAAGCTCAAGAAAACCAAAAGAGAGTGAAGAGGAATGGTAGAAAGTATGAAATGCAACCTATCTATATGAATGCAGCTAAATGCAAAATGCTTTTACCTACTTGGTTAAAAGTAAACAAATCCTTCAAGAAGAAATATGAACTGGATCTCACTAATTCAAATCATGAAAAAAGGTATAAGTAAACTTGCAAAAGAAGATAGCTCATGAAAGTCGGGAACATAGAATCAAGCATTGAACCCTCACTAGAAGTGTATATGCACTCTAATCGCTCAAGTGTCTAGGGTTAATCCACTCTACTCTTCTCTAGTCATGCTTTCTAAAACTTTGTTCTTCATCTAACCAATCAACAAATATTTGATGTACAAATGCAAACATCATGAGGGCTTTTTAAGGTTGTAATGGGGCTAAGGTAAGGGTGAGGATACATGTATGGCCAAGTGAGTTATACTTTGAATCTTTGGCTAACCTAAATTCTCATCTAACACACACACATACTCTATATAATTCTAAAATCATGCCTAGCTACCCAAAATCTGACTTTTGTATATTTCACATACTCATGCATCAATTTTTAATCCCATCACATGTACATTGATCTTTTTATTGAACTTAGCATTAGGGTGATTTTATCCCCTATTCATTTATTTCTTTTCTTTTCTTTTTTTTTTATTTATCATAAATGAAAACATAATGTATCAATGCTTATGGTTTTTCTGATTTCACATGAGTAAGCACCCAAATTTCCAATATTTGTCAGTAAAAACACAACACATTCTCATCAACCCAAGTTCTCACATTTCCCCACACTTAGTTGACACACACTATCTTAAGCTAACCAAAGATTCAAATCGGGTAATTAATTGTTTTTCCACTTAAGGCTAGTGATGTGGTAATATAAAGAACAAATGGGGATAAAAAAGGCTTAAAGTGGCAAACAAAGGTAAATAAAATGGTGGGCTATTTGGGATAAGTGAGCTAATAACAAATGAAGGCCTCAATCATATGTATGCATGAATATACACTAAACAATGGACATATAGAATGGAACAAACCATAGATTGCAATCATAGAAAAGAAAACACATAAGAATAAAAATCATGGTTAAATAATGTAACCATATAATTAAGCTCAAAATCTCACAGGTTGTGTGTTCTTAGCTCAAAAAACCATGTTCCAAATTAAAATCTTCAACAAGTTTAACAAAAAAGTTTTAATTTAAATTAGTGAAATGTTATAAAAAGTGTCTTGAAAAAGAACTTATCACTCCAACCAAGTAGTGGTAGAAGAACATGCAAAAGAAATACACGTATCATAAAAGATTAGCATTAACTTAAATAATATTACCCAATCAGAATAAAACAAGTCACGAAGCATCAGAATAATGCAAGAGAAAAATGCAATAATTGAATAAGAACATTTAACACCAATGATAAAATAGGAAATTAGAAAAGAAAATAAAAACATGAAAAAAATTAAAATGCAATGAAGGAAAGTATGCAAATGCAATATGTAAAAGAGAATGAAAGAGAATAAAGATGAGAAGTTAAAGAAATGAAAAAGAAGAAAGTAAGGAAGGAGGAAGAAAGAAGGAGAAATGATAAGAGAACAAGAAACAGACGCGACGCGCGCGCGTGCATCACGCGTAAGCGTGAAAACTGAATTAGCCATGCGACGCGTAAGCGTCGCCCACGCGTACGCATGGATGGCAAAAAATGCACACTGACGCGTGAGCGTCGCCCACGCGTACGCATGGATGGCAAAAAATGCACACTGACGCGTGAGCGTCGGTCACGCGTACGCGTGACTACTCGCGCGACTCCAGCGCCATGGCATCACAACTCTCTGTTCAAGCATGCTTTTACGCCGATTGGCAAGCCCACGCGTACGCGTCGCTAACGCTTACGCGTGGATTGGCAAAACGCAGGGGACGTGTACGCGTGGGGCACGCGTACGCGTGGGTTGGCTTGTGCGCCAGGAACCCCTTCCGCGTCGTTCTAGCACAACTCTCTGTTTATTTTATTAATGTTACGCACTGACACATGACATGTGCGCGTCATTGATGCCTACGCGTCGAGTGCACTCTTTTTTTTTAAAATTATGATATATAAAGCAAAATAATGGTAATCATGCAGAATTGGAAATGAAAACTGACAAAAATAAATAAAACTAACAAAAAGGAAGATCATACCATGGTGGGTTGTCTCCCACCTAGCACTTTTAGTTAAAGTCCTTAAGTTGGACATTTGGTGAGTTCCTTGTAAGGGTGGCTTATGCTTGAACTCTTCCTTGAATCCCCACCAATGTTTGTAAGTTCAGTAGCCTCCGGGATCCCAAACTAGGCGCATAAAGCCTTCAAGCAAGTTAAAGCAAGTGACGAGGCCCCAAGAGTGTGGATTGCTAGAATGAATTCTGGAGTCCCAAACCTTACTTTTGCACCCGTCTTCTTGTTGATCATCATTTCTCCACTTGGGTGGTAAGCAAGACGAATTCTCAATGAAGCCTCTAAAAAACTTCTTAGACCCATTCAATGTAGCATGACTCCAACCTTTACAATTCAACCTTGATGGTCCAACCATAATGAGCTTCGGTTGTCGTTTCCAACCACTAACCCTCTCTCTTTTACTTTTAAAGCCAAAAATATTCCTAAGTTGACCATCCGTCTCAAGCAAACCATATTCAAGTGGAATGAGAAAGCTAAGGGATATGAATTTTATCCACTTGAATGTTGTGAAGGATGATGGTGACTTAGGGGGAGAGGTCTCCAACAACTTTGGCAAGGTGATTTCAAGCTCTATTCCCTTGTGTTCTTTCTTGACAACTTCCACCTCTTTGCAAGCTTCTTTAATTTCAACCTCTTCCTCTTTGATCTCCATGTCAAGTCCAATGGGAGAGAATTCAATTGTAGATAAGAATTCATGAATGATTGAATCCATCTCTTGATCAACCTCTTCAAAGTCTTCAACAATGATATGCCTTAGAGGTGGTGCACCCTCCTCAACATCAAATTCAAACGTCTTGGAAGGAGGCTCTATGACTTGAGTTTCCCATGGAGGTTTCGCATTTTCTAAATCTTAAACCACTTCTTCTTCTTCGATAATTTTGGCTTCCTCCACTTGCTCTAATACAAAATCAAACTCCTCCTTGATGTCTCTCACCTCTTGACAACTTTCTTCAATTCCCACTTCCACCTTTTGGGCCTCCTCATGCTTCTGTTGAAGTATGGATGCATGAATCTGATCCATTAAATTTGTAAGATGATCCTTTCTCTCTTATTCCATGTCACTAGCATAATTGGGATCATGTTTCTCATGGATTTATGGATCCACACGGGATATAAGAGCTTGGAGAGTAGAGGTGAGACCAGTGAGAGCAGAGATAAGTGTGGTTTGAAGCTCTCTTTGCTCTTGGCAAATAACATTAAAGGTATCATCTATAGGAGCTTGGGGTGGATAGGAGGGTTTATTTGTTGGGATAAAGGGCTCATAATACGAGGGTGGTTCTTCTTGATAAGGATATGGAGATGGTGTATATTGAGGTGGTGGTTCTTGGGAGTAATTGGGTTGGAATTGGGGTGATTCTATGTATGGTTCGTATGGTTCATATGGTGGTTAGTTAGGTGGATATGGATTGGGGTCATACGGAGGCAAATGGTGGAAAGGGGCTTGTGAGTATGGTGGTTCATAACTATGTTGAGGAGGGGGTTCATAGGCATATGGTGGGGCTTGTTGGTAACTACAAGAGGGTCTACCATATCCATTGTCTTGATACGCACCTTGGAATGGCTCTTCCTCATAGTAAATTGGTAGAGGTTGGTTGTCACGAAAAGGTCCACCATAACCATTGTCTTGGGGTGCATCATAGAATGGTTGTTGCTCATAGTGCATTGGAGGGGGTTGTTGCCAAGAGGGTTGATCAAATTCTTGTGGCTCCTCCCATCTCTGATTGTCCCAACCTTGATGCATGTTCTCATTATAGCTTCTTTCTTTTGATCTAATTTTGATGAACGGATTTTCGACGGTTTAGAATTTCACAATAAATCCTCGTTGCAAGTATAGTATCTAAACCAACAAAGAATCCTTTCATACAAAAGTTTGGTTGTCACAAGTAACAAACCCAATAAAAATAATAACCGAAGTATTCAAACCTCGGGTCGTCTCTCAAAGAATTGTAGGGAAGTGTACTTATAATTGGTTATGGAAAAGTATCATTTTGGGTTTTTAAATGTTGAACAAGGAATGTAAATGACAAGAAAATAAACTAATAATTAAGAAAAAGTCTTAACAAGTATTGAGAATTGGAATTCCTATCCTCATTATCATCATCAATTATGATAGTAATTGTCCATTGCTCCCACTTAGTCAACCTCTAACTATGAAGGAAAGTCAAGTGGATAAATCAATTTGATTCCTTAATTCCTAGTCAACTCTCAAGGAAAGACTAGAGTTAGTGGAATTCAAATCAACTAGCAAGTCTCAAATACCAATCAATAAAAGACCTTTGATAATTCAAGAGTCTCCAATTAATCAATCCAAGTTAAGAATAGGAAAATCTAACTTAAAGTCCTCCCAAGCATTTTATCAAACACTTGGAAGGCGCAACACAAAAGCATAGAAAAGCAATAAGAGATAATAAAATCCAAACAACCAATTGCAAGTATCAATAACACAAATTAAAGAAAGAAATCATAAATATGAAATACATCAAATTGTATTAAATAGAAAATCAGATCTAACATGAGAATTCATAAAGTAAAGTGAAAAAATAAATAAATCACCAAGAGAAGAGAAACTAAAGTTCTAGAATAAAATGAGAGTAGAAGAGAAGATAAATTAAAGTAAAGTAAAAATCTAAAATTGAAAATAGCTAAACCTAAGAATCCTAAAACCTAGAGAAAGGAGAGAGCCTCTCTCTCTCTCTAGAAAACTACATCTAAAACCTAAAATTATGTGAACGAATTTTTGTATCCATGATTCCTCCACTCTGCAGCCTCTAATCTGTGTTTTTGGGATTGAAACTGGGCCAAAAACAGCCCAGAAATCGCCCCCAGCATTTTCTGATACGTGCAGCACGTGGCTCAGTCACGCGTACGCATTGCTGAACTTTCGCAAGGTCACGTGTATGCGTGATCCACGCATACGTGTCGCCTAATAGTGTGGAATTTATAACCACAAACTAACCGGCAAGTGCACTGGGTCGTACCAAGTAATACCTCAGGTGAGTGAGGGTCGATCCCATGAGGATTGAGGGACTAAGCAACAATGGTTGATTAATTTACTTAGTTAGACAAGAAGAAAGTAGTATTTGAGATTTCAAAAGCATTAAACAGTAAACTCAGAATATCTGAAGACAAGCAAGTAAATAAGTTGGGAATAAAGTATGGAGAAACAGTTAAGGCTTCAGAGTTATCTATTTTCCGGATTGACTTTTCTTACTAACTATTTTAATCATGCAAGATTTAATTCATGGCAAACTATGTGTGACTAGACCCTAATTTTTTAGACCTTTCTAGTCTCCTCTAACTTTCGTCAACCGCCAATTTCTTAGTCAATTAATTCCAATTAGGGGGTGAAGTTTAATTCTAGTTATTATGCCACAAAAATGCTAATTATCCAAATATAAGAGGATTATATGTCACATATCTCGTTAAGTCCAGATAATTAGAATTTAGGAGAAATTATTTTCAAGCTGATGTTAAGTAAATAGCTTTTCCAAGTTATACAAGAACTCAATTAGAAAGAGGGTCATACTTCCGTTCCACCCAAATTCATAAGATAAAGAACGAAAACAAATCTTGAAATATAAATCAGTACATGAATTAAAATAAAAAAATAATAGTATCAATCCATACAATAGACAGAGCTCCTAACCTTAACAGTGGAGGTTTAGTTGCTCATGGTTCAGAGAGAAAATAAGGATTGTAATTGGGCTGAGGTTGAATGAAAAGTTGAATAATGTTGGAATCTTTTTTAAAAGAGAAGTTTCTTTTCTCTTTTATATATAATCCTAATTAATTTAAAATCTATTTCTAAAACTAAAATAATATCTTTTCCTATATTAAAATAAAAATAAAGTTTAAATCAGAATTAAATGCAGAAATCAGCGTGTGAGGGACACGTACGCGTGGACTTGCTTGTGCGCCAAGCACACCACCAGCACTACTCCTGCCTAACTCTCTGTTAAATTTTATTTTTCACGCACACACATATGACGCATACGCGTCAGCGACGCTTGCGCGTCCTGTGCTCTTTTTTTTTCTTAAGTGTTCGGTTCCTGTTCTAAAATAGATGCATGATCAGAACACACGTAAAACGAAAGAAAAATAGTAAAGACTCAATAAAAATCAAATAAATAAGAAAATTACTACTACGAAAAATAACAAAGGATACGAAATTATCGGGTTGCCTCCCGACAAGCGCTTCTTTACCGTCACTAGCTTGACGGTCAGCTCGTCTAAGGAGGACGATCATAGGGGCTCAGCTCTTCACCCCTTACTTTGAATTTCTTTCCTGTGTCTCCATAAATTAGCTCAATATGCTCCAGAGAGAGGATTCTGTTTACTGTATAAATCCACACTGGAATGCTAGTCAACACCACCTTCATTCCTGGGGAGAAACTTTCAGTGGGGATCCTTTTGTTTCTCCATCCTCTGGGTACTTTCTTCCTTTTGGGAACCTCCTCCTTGGTGGATGATGCATTCCCGATACCAAAGTTAGGTTTGATGTCAGGAGAAATTTTATTGATTGTCACCAAAGGAGGTTTGAGCTGCAGATTCTGCTGTCCGTCATCCGGGGGTTTTTGAAGGTTTGGATCAATAAGCTCAGTCTGTATGCACCTCTCTTCTTCACCTGCTGAATGTATATTGGTGCACGAAATTGTGATCTCCAGGCTCGAACAAATCCTGGTAATGGCTCCAAAGCTTGGTGCTCTGATCTTAATTCATAATTGTCACAACTTCGATACAACTAACCAGCAAGTGCACTGGGTCGTCCAAGTAATACCTTACGTGAGTAAGGGTCGAATCCCACGGAGATTGTTGGTATGAAGCAAGCTATGGTCACCTTGTAAATCTCAGTCAGGCGGATATAAAATAATCATGGAGTTTTCGAATGATAAATAATAGAATAGGGATAGAGATACTTATGTAATTCATTGGTGAGAATTTCAGATAAGCGAATGGAGATGCTTTTCGTTCCTCTGAACCTCTGCTTTCCTGCTATCTTCATCCAGTCAGTCTTACTCCTTTCCATGGCTGGCTTTATGTGATACATCACCACTGTCAATGGCTACTTTCGGTCATCTCTCGGGAAAATGATCCAATGCCCTGTCACGGCACGGCTAATCGTCTGGAGGCATCACCCTTGTCAATGGCTTCATCTTATCCTCTCAGTGAATAATATGCTCACGCACCCTGTCACGGCACGGCTATTCATCTGTCGGTTCTCGATCATGCTGGAATAGGATTTACTATCCTTTTGCGTCTGTCACTAACGCCCTGCAATCGCGAGTTAGGAGCTCGTCACAGTCATTCAATCATTGAATCCTACTCGGAATACCACAGACAAGGTTTAGACTTTCCGGATTCTCTTGAATGCCGCCATCATTCTAGCTTACGCCACGAAGATTCTGGTTGGGAGATCTAAGAGATACTCATTCTAGCTTAATTCATGTAGAACAGAAGTGTTTGTCAGGCACGCGTTCATAGGGGAGAATGGTGATGAGCGTCACACATAATCATCACCTTCATCACGTTCTTGAGTGTGAATGGATATCTTAGAAGCGAAATAAGAAGAATTGAATAGAAAATAGTAGTACTTTGCATTAATCTTTGAGGAACAGCAGAGCTCCACACCTTAATCTATGGAGTGTAGAAACTCTACCGTTGAAAATACATAAGTGAAGGTCCAGGCATGGCCGAGATGGCCAGCCCCCTAAAACGTGATCACAGGATCAAAATACAATCCAGGATGCCTAATACAATAGTAAGAGGTCCTATTTATAATAAACTAGCTACTAGGGTTTACATGAGTAAGTATTTGATGTATAAATCCACTTCCGGGGCCCACTTGGTGTGTGTTTGGGCTGAGCTTAAGTGTTGCACGTGCAGAGGCCATTTGTGGAGTTGAACGCCAGTTTTTGTGCCAGTTTGGGCGTTCAACTCTGGTTTTGGATCCTTTTCTAGCGCTGGACGCCAGATTTGGGTGGAAAGCTGGCGTTGAACGCCAGTTTACGTCGTCAATTCTTGGCCAAAGTATGAACTATTATATATTTCTGGAAAGCCCTAGATGTCTACTTTCCAACGCAATTGGAAGCGCGCCATTTCGAGTTCTGTAGCTCCAGAAAATCCACTTTGAGTGCAGGGAGGTCAGAATCCAACAGCATCAGCAGTCCTTTTTCAACCTCTGAATCTGATTTCTGCTCAAGTCCCTCAATTTCAGCCAGAAAATACCTGAAATCACAGAAAAACACACAAACTCATAGTAAAGTCCAGAAATGTGAATTTAACACAAAATCTATTAAAAACATCCCTAAAAGTAACTAGATCCTACTAAAAACATACTAAAAACAATGTCAAAAAGCGTATAAATTATCCGCTCATCATATATCTTTGAAGACATGAAAGACCAGTTGTTCATTATGCACTCTAAGCACTAATTCACCCACTTCTACATCAATTAGGGCTCTCTCAGTGGCTAGGAATGGTCTTCCTAGAATTATAGAGGCATTCCCATCCTCCCCTGTGTCAAGAATCACAAAATCTGCTGGGAGGAAGAACTTACCCACTTTGACCAAGATATTCTCCACTAATCCGTATACAGGCTTCATAGATTTGTCTGCCATCTGTAATGCTATCCTTGTGGGTTGTGCCTCTTGGATTTGCAGCTTCTTCATCACAGACAAGGGCATTAAATTGATGCTTGCTCCAAGATCACATAACACTTTCTCAAAAGTTGTGCTCCCAATGGTGCATGGAATTTGAAAGCTCCCTGGATCTGGCATCTTCCTTGGCAAGTTATTCTGAATTATGGCACTACATTCCTTAGTCAGGACCACTGTCTCATCTCCCTTTAAAGGCTTCTTCTTTGATAACAACTCCTTCATGAACTTGACATAGAGAGGCATTTGCTCCAAAACCTCAGCAAAAGGAATATTGATTTGCAACTTTCTGAAGACTTCCAAGAACTTTGAAAACTGCTTGTCATTGGTCTCCTTTTGAAGTCTCTGAGGATATGGCATTTTAGGCTTGTACTCAGGAGCCTTTGGCAATGTAAGATAAGTGTCAAGAGAGTCTGGGAATGGGTTGTCCGCACGCTTTGGAGGGACGTACTCTACTTCTTCCTTCTTCTCCTCTGTAGCTTTTTTTTTTCAACTGGCTCCTCATTCACTTGTGCTTCCATACGTGCCACTTGTCCACTTATCAAGGTGATAGCCTTGCATTCCTCTCTTGGATTTGGAATTGTGTTACCAGGAAGGCTATTAATGGTCCTCTTATCAATTTCATTAACTTTTGTGGCTAATTGACCCATCTGAATCTCCAAGTTTTGAATTGTATTTGAAGACCTCTCAGATATTTGCTTGATCAGTTGGCCCATTTACACCTCCAAGTTTCTAATGGAGGCTCTGGTTTCCTGCATAAAACTCCTCATCATCTCCCAATTAGAATCTTGTTGGGATTGAGAGTTTGTCTGCTGAGGTGGTTGTTGTTGATGAGACTGAAATTGGCGGTTATTATGATTGTTCTGTTGAAAATTGCCCTGAGAATTATTGTTGAAATTCTGAGATCTCTGAGGTTAGTCCATCCACCCAAGATTGTATGTCTTAGAGTATGGATCATTATTGGGGTTTCTAGGACCACTCCCCATGTAATTTACCTGTTCAGAAAAAGATTGAGCATAATCATAATTCTCATTTTGTGTAAAATTACCTATCATGTCATAAGAGACCTCTTGAGGTGGATTTTGGGTGTTGATAGCTGAGACTTGCATGCCACCCATCTGCTGAGTAAGTAAATTTATTTGCTGAGATATAAGCCTGTTCTGGGCAAGAATAGCATTAACAGCTTCCATTTCCAACACACCTCTCTTCTGAGAAGTCTTTGAGTTCACAGGATTCCTGTTAGATGAGTATAAATATTGGTTGCTAGCAACTAACTTAATAAGCTCAATATTCTCCTCCGGTGTCTTCTTCTTGTGCAATGAACCACCTGCAAAATTATCTAAGCACATCTTGGACATTTCACCAAAGCCTTCATAAAAGATATCTAGTTGGGTCCATTTGAAGAACATGTCCAGAGGGCATTGCCTAGTCAGTAGCTTGTATCTCTTCCAAGCTTCATAAAGAGTTTCACCATTGATTAACCACTATTTCATGGTTTATCTTGTGCTCAATTGAGTGGTTTTTATCAACTCTTTACCCATTTATTCATACTAATCGCATGCTTTATGTCTTCCATCCTGATTTTGTGCTATGATTGAAAACATGCTTCTTTGGCCTTTATATTGCTAATATTAATCCTCTCTTATCACCATTAGATGCCTTGATATGTGTGTTAAGTGATTTCAGAGATTACAGGGCAGGAATGGCTCAGAGGATAGAAAAGAAGCATGCAAAAGTGGAAGGAATACAAGAAGTTGGAGAAACTGCTAAGCTGTCCAGCCTGACCTCTGCGCACTCAAACAGCTATAACTTTAGCTACAAAGGCCCAAACTATGCGGTTCTAGTTGCGTTGGAAAGCTAACGTCCGGGGCTTCGATTTGATATATAATTTGCCATAGCTGCCCCAAAGTTAGATGATGCGAACGCGTGAATGACGCGCCCACATTGCATCTGCGAACTTCAATCCGCGCGGACGCGTGGACGACACCTCCACGTCACTTGCCCGCGACCAGAACGTAACATAAATTGCAGGAGCGATTTCTGGGCTGCTTTTGACCCAGTTTTCAGCCCAGAACACACAGATTAGAAGGTATAAAGTGGGGGAATGCATCCATTCATAATCATGCTCTTATAATTCACTTCTCACAATTTAGATGTAGTTTTTAGAGAGAGAGGTTCTCTCCTCTCTCTTAGGATTTAGGATTATCTCTTCTAAATTTCCAGATTTAATGTTCTTTTTATTTATTTTCTCAATTTTGTTTATGACTCTTTATGTTTAGATTGATTTTCTATTTAATATATTTTGAGGTATTTCAGACTTATAATTGCTCTCTTTAATTTATGTTACTGTTACGTCCCATCTGAAGACATTTTTATTCCAGTAGATTTATTTTTCTCCTTTTGGTCTTGGTTAAGAAATCAGTAACTCTGGAGTTATCAAACTCAACATGATTGATAATCGTTATCTTTGCTAATTGAATTGAACTTCAATAATCCCAATATTTTCTTAGGGATTAACTAGGATTTGAGGATCTAACTAATTAGTCACTTGACCTTCTCTTGCTCTAGCAAAGGTTAACTAAGTCGAATTAAGATTCAATTTTCATCATCATTGATAAGGATAACTAGGATAGGACTTCCAATTTCTCATACCTTGCCAAAAGTGTGTTTTACGGTCATTTATTTACTTTACAGTCTTTTATTTATTTTAATTGCAATTTAAATTACTTGCTCCCTACCTTCAAGACCCCAATTTACAATCTTCATAACCAATAATAAGAACATACTTTCCTGCAGTTCCTTGAGAAGACGACCTGAGGTTTAAATACTTCGGTTATCAATTTTTAAGGGGTTTGTTACTTGTGACAACCAAAATGTTTGTAAGAAAGGTTGATTGATTAGTTTAGTAACTATACTTGCAACGAGAGTTTACTATAACTTCTAAACCATCAATCTTCAGTTCTTCAAAATGGCGCCATTGCCGGGGAATTGCAAACGTGTGCCTTATTATTGGTTATTGTAAATATTTGCTTTCAAATTGATTTATTTTCGAAAAAAAAAATAATAAAAATTTCAGATTTTTAATTTAAAATTTTTTTTATCTTATCTTATCTTAGTTTTAAATTTCAAAATTCAAATTTTTTCAAAAAAATCATATCTTTTTCAAAAATCTTATCTTATCTTATTTCAAAATTCAAATTTCAAATTTCAAATTTCAAAATTCAAATTTCAAAATTTAAAATTCAAATTTCAAAATTCAATTTTCAAATTTCAAATCTTTTCTCTTATTTATTTTATTTTATTTTATTTTCCTTTGCTTGTTTATTTTTTTTTTTTAATTTTTATTAGCTACCATGAATTCTTACCCCTCTCGCTTTGAGTTTGGTTCCAATGTTGTTGCAAGGAATGGAAATTATAACAGGAACATGCATCAAGGTCAAAATAATCAGAGATGGAAGGAGCCACGAGGATTTGATCAACCCTTTAGGCAACAACCCCCTCCAAGATACCATGGACCACGACCATTCCAGAATGTATGTCAAGACAATAGATATGGTGGACCCCCTTGTAGTTACCAACAAGCCCCATCATATGCCAATGAACCACCTCCTCAACATGACTTTGGACCACCATACTCACAAGCCCCCTCCTATCAAACATCATCACATGATTCTAACCCGTATCCACCACACCAACCACCTTATGAGCCATATGAACCATATATAGAACCACCCCAATTCCAACCAAATTACTCCCAAGAACCACCACCTCAATATTTGCCATCTCTATATCCATCAATCCAAAAGCACTATGATCCTACTTATGATAGCCGAGCGCAACAAGAATCAAGGGATCGTCTCACGGAAACATGTGCAAAACTTCAAGCAACCCTTCGCCAACTGGATCAAGCGATAAATCGATTACCTTCACGACGTTCGGACACTCAAGGAACCCCATGGCCTCATGTAGGCAATCTAATGAAGAACGTAGCATGAAGGAGATATTAGAAACTCCGGTGGACAGTGAGCAGCACGATTTTATATTGAAACAATTGGAAGAAGCTACGCCTGCCATTGAGGAGGAAGAAGTGGTTGAAGATTTAGGAGATGCGGAACCTCGATGGGAAACTCAAGTTATAGAGCCTCCTTCAAAGACGTTTGAAATTGATGTTGAGGAGGGTGGTGTACAACCTCCAAGGCATATCATGGTTGAAAACTTTGAAGGAGATGATCAAGAGATGGATTCAATCATTGATGAAGTCTTATCTACATTTGAATCCTCTCCCGTTGGACTAGACATGGAGATTAAAGAAGAAGAAGCACAACCTCCCATACCCTTGGTAAACAATGAAGAAGAGATTGAATTGGAAGAAAGCTACCAAGAGGAAGAGGTTGATATTGAAGAAGTTTGCAAAGAGGTGGAAGTTGTCAAAAAGCACAAGGAAATGGAGCTTGAAATCACTTTGCCAAAGTTATTGGAGACCCCTCCCCCTAAGTTGCCATCATCCTTCACAACATTCAAGTGGGTAAAATTCATATCCCTTAGCTTTCTAATTCCAGTTGAATATGGGCTACTGGAGACGGATGGTCAACTTAGAGCTCTTTGTGGCATTAAGAGTAAGAGGAAAATGGTCAGTGGTAAGAATTGTCCTGCAAAGTTCATTATGGTTGGAAGCTTTAAGTTTAAACGCAAAGGTTGGTGTAAAGCCCAATTGAATGGGTCTAGGAAGCTGTTTGGTAGCTACAGTGAGAATTCAAATTACTTATCACCCGGCTGGAAAAATACAGATCCCGACAAAAATGGGTGTAAAAGCAAGATTTAGGATCCTGGAATCTGCTCTGATATTTGTCACCCCGGGAGCCTAAGAATCTGTTTGAAGCTTCTTAAGGGCTTTACATGCCTAGTTTGGGACCCCGGAGGTTACTGGAGATACAAACATTGGTGGAAATTCCTGGATGAGTTCAAGCACAAGCCACCATAACAGGGAGCTCACCAAATGTCCAACTTAAGGACTTTAACTAAAAGTGCTAGGTGGGAGACAACCCACCATGGTATGATCGTTCCTTTTTCAGTTTTAATTCTAGTCTGTTTTGTTTGTTTTTAAGTTTTATTTTATTTCATTGGACCTGGAATCATGCATAACATTCATATTAGCATTGCATTCTGCATACTGCATTATTATTATATATATATATATATATATATATAAAAGCACGCACACGACGTGGCAGCGTCGCTGACGCGTCCGCGTCACTAGTGCATTAAGAAGAAAAGAATTGAACAGAGAGTCATGCGAGAGCATGGCTGGAGGCGTGCCTTTGGCACAAATCACCCCATGCGACCGTGTCGCCGACGCGTCCGCGTCATGTGGAAACTTTGGCCTCCCACGCGACCGCATCACCCATGCGGCCACGTGACATGAAAATCGACGTCAAAAGGGTGCATAGCCGAAAGTTATGCTGGAGTGGTGCTGGACTGGTGCTGAACGCACAGCCTTACCACGCGGACGCATGGCTCACGCGTCTGCGTCACATCCCTGTCATGACCACTCACGCGATCGCGTCGACCACGCAACCGTGTCACCCTGATATTTGGCAATAATGCATTTTGAACAGAGAGTTGTGCGAGCGCGAGGCTGCCCTCGTGCCAGTAGCACAAAATGCGTCACGCGTCCGCGTGACTGACGCGACCGCGTCGATTAATTTAAGCGCAAGTCGCGCGACCGCGTCTCCCATGCGTCCGCGTCGCTTGCGCCGCACAGCTTATCCAGATCAGCCAATTATCTTATCTTTTCTTCCCCAATCCTAATTTCTTCTATCTTTTCTTCTTTCTTCTTTCTTTCTTACTTTATTTCTTACTTTATTTCTTTCCCTTCTCATTCTTCTTATCTTTTATTTTATTTTATTTATTTGCATACTTTCATTCATTGCATTTTAATTTTGTATATTTTTATTTTCTTTTCTAAATTTATTATTTTACCATTGGTGTTCAAATGTTCTTATTCACCTGTTATATCTTTTCTGGTATTATCTTAGTGCTTATGACTTGTTTTATTCTGATTGGGTAACATTATTTAAATCAATGCTAATCTTTTATGATACTTGTACTTCTCTTGCATTGATATGAACTTATACTATCTTGCATTACCCACATTTTCCTCTCCTTTGTTGCAAATTTTGCACCACTAGTATGCCATGTGCTTATATTGTTTTCTCACGTACATGTTGAAGCTTCCATGTAAATGAGACCCTTATCATTTGGCATTAACCCAACCATACTTCATTTATTTTTTTATCTCTATTATTGGGTTACCTTTCTTCCCTTTTTCTTTCAGAATGGCCACCAGGAAGAGAACCAGAAGACGTTTACATGGGGAGACAGACAAGTCCATCTGCAAAATCTTCGGAGAAAAGCGCTAGTTGGAATAGCCCGTCCACCTGCACATCTTAGCATGCACCGAGGACGGTGCAATCTTTAAGTGTTGGGAGGTCGATACCGACTTCCATGGGTTAGTCACTTCATATTTTAGCACCAATGTTTAATTTTCTTTGTTAAATTAGTTATTGCATTTGCATATTTGTTTGATTTTATGCATCTAGTTACTACTTGGTTAAAGTAATAAAATTATTTTAAGACCCTATCTTTGAAAAATTTCACTAATTCAAATTGAAAAAAAAAATTTAGGTTAAAACTTGTTTGAAGTTGTATTTGGAACATGATTTTTGAGCCAAAGAACACACAACCTGTGAGATTTTGAGCTTATTTACATGGTTACATTATTTAACCATAAATTTCTATTCTTGTGTGTTTTCTTCACTATGATTGCAATCTTTGCTTTGTTCCATTCTATATGTCCAATATTTAGTGTATTTACATGTTTGCATACGATTGAGGCCATTATTTGATTTTAGCTCACTTATCCCAAATAAGCCTACCCTTTACATCACCATTGTTAGCCACCTTGAGCCTTTTAATCCCATTCATTCTATATTTTACCACATCACTAGCCTTAAGCAGAAAAACAAATTAAATACCCCAATTGAATCTTTGGTTAGCTTAAGATAGAGAGTGTGCATCAACTAAGTTTGGGGAAATTGTGGGAACATGGGTTAATAAGGGAATGTATCATGTTTCTAATTTATTTGAATATTGGAAATTTGGGAACCTACTCAAAAAAAAAAACCAAAATAGAAAAATAATGAAAAATCCATGTGCATTGATAAGTTATGTTTATTTCTCTACAAAAAAAAAGAGAGAAAAATCCAAAAATATTCAATAAATAAGTAAATAAATAAGGGGACAAAATTACCCCAATGCTAAGTTAATAAAAAGATCAATGCACATGTGATAGAAGTAAAGAAATATCAAAATTTTGGTACATGAGTATGGGAATCATATAAAAGTGGGAATTATGGGTAGCTAGGCATGAATTTAAAAGTATATAGAGTATATGTATATTAGGTGAGAGCTTAGGCTAATTAAAGATTCATATTATAGCTCACTTGGCCATACATATATCCTCACCCTTACCTTAGCCCCATTACAACCTTGAAAAGACCTCATGATGTTTGCATTAGTATGCTAAATATTTGTTGATTGGTTAGATGAAGAACAAGGTTTAGAAGGCATGATTAGAGAATAATAGAGTGATTAACCCTAGACACTTGAGAGATTAGAGTGATATACATTACCAGTAAGGGTTCAATGCTTGATTCTATGTTCCCTGCTTTCATGAGCTATCTTCTTACAAGTTTACTTGTCTTTTATTATATAATTTGAATTAGTGAAATCTGATTCATGTTTGTCTTGGAGAACTTATTTATTTTTAACCAAGTAGGAAGAATCATTTTGCATGTAGTTGCATTCATATAGATAGGTTGCATTTCATACATTTTACTACTCCTCTTCACCTTTATAGCTTCTCTTAAGCTTAGCATGAGGACATGCTAATGTTTAAGTGTGGGGAGGTTGATAAACTACTATTTCATGGTTTATCTTGTGCTCAATTGAGTGGTTTTTATCAACTCTTTACCCATTTATTCATACTAATCGCATGCTTTTTGTCTTCCTTCCTGATTTTGTGCTATGATTGAAAACATGCTTCTTTGGCCTTTATATTGCTAATATTAATCCTCTCTTATCACCATTAGATGCCTTGATATGTGTGTTAAGTGATTTTAGAGATTACAGGGCAGGAATGGCTCAGAGGATAGAAAGGAAGCATGCAAAAGTGGAAGGAATACAAGAAGTTGGAGAAACTGCTAAGCTGTCCAGCCTGACCTCTTCGCACTCAAACAGCTATAACTTTAGCTACAGAGGTCCAAACGACGCGATTCCAGTTGGTTGGAAAGCTAACGTTCGGGGCTTCGATTTGACATATAATTTGCCATAGCTTCCTCGAAGTTAGGTGACGCAAACGCGTGAATGACGCGCCCGCGTCGCATCTGCGAACTTCAATCCGCACGGACGCGTGGACGACGCCTCCGCGTCACTTGCCCGTGACCTGAACGTAACAGAAATCGCAGGGAGCGATTTCTGGGCTGCTTTTGACCCAGTTTTCAGCCCAGAACATATATAAAGTGGGGGAATGCATCCATTCATAATCATGCTCTTATAATTCACTTCTCATAATTTAGATGTAGTTTTTAGAGAGAGAGGTTCTCTCCTCTCTATTAGGATTTAGGATTAGGATTCCTCTTAAAGGATTTAGGATTATCTCTTCTCAATTTCTAGGTTTAATGTTCTTTTTATTTATTTTCTCAAGTTTGTTTATGACTCTTTATGTTTAGATTGATTTTCTATTTAATATATTTTGAGGTATTTCAGACTTATGATTGCTCTCTTTAATTTATGTTACTGTTACGTCCCATCTTTTTATTCTAGTAGATTTATTATTCTCCTTTTGGTTTGGTTAAGAAATCAGTAACTCTGGAGTTATCAAACTCAACATGATTGATAATCGTTATCTTTGCTAATTGAATTGAACTTCAATAATCCCAATATTTCCTTAGGGATTAACTAGGATTTGAGGATCTAACTAATTAGTCACTTGACCTTCCCTTGCTCTAGCAAAGGTTAACTAAGTGGAATTAAGATTCAATTTTCATCATCATTGATAAGGATAACTAGGATAGGACTTCCAATTTCTCATACCTTGCCAAAAGTGTGTTTTACGGTCATTTATTTACTTTACATTCTTTTATTTATTTTAATTGCTATTTAAATTACTTGCTCCCTACCTTCAAGACCCCAATTTACAATCTTCATAACAAATAATAAGAACATACTTCCCTGCAGTTCCTTGAGAAGACAACCCGAAGTTTAAATACTTCGGTTATCAATTTTTAAGGGGTTTGTTACTTGTGACAACCAAAACGTTTGTAAGAAAGGTTGATTGCTTGGTTTAGTAACTATACTTGCAACGAGATTTTACTATAACTTCTAAACCATTAATCTTCAGTTCTTCAACCATCCTTCTGCCTGAAGGTCTGAACCTCCACCCTAAACTTAGTCAGCTTCTTTGGTGGGAAAAATTTAGTAAGAAACTCAGTAACAACCTTGTCCCAAGTATCCAAACTCTCCTTGGGTTGAGAATTTAACCATAGCTTTGCTCCATCCCTCAGAGCAAACGGGAAGAGCATGAGTTTGTACACCTCTGGATTCACTCCATTTGTCTTCACAGTATCACAAATCTACAGAAAGTTAGAAATAAATTATTTTGGGTCTTCTTGGGGAAGACCATGATACTGGCAGTTTTGTTGCACCAGGATGACCAATTGTGGCTTCAACTCAAAGTTGTTCGCAGCTATAGGAGGCACCACAATGCTTTTTCCATAAAGATCTGCAGTAGGAGCAGAGTAAGAACCAAGCACTCTCCTTTGTTGCTCATTCCCATTCGAATTTGCCACATTGGCATTAACAGCAATGTTAGGATCCATAGTGGATTCTGCAGCCTTGTAAAGTCTTGCCTATTGAAAATGTCGCCTGAAAGTCCTTTCAGGTTCAGGATCAAAGTCTAAGAGAGGTTCCTTGTCTTTGTTCCTACGCATAAACAGACATAAAACAAGAAAAGATGGGAATCTCTACGTCAGAGTGTAGAGAATTCCCAGTGAGGTAACATGTGTAAAAGAAATAAAATAAAAGATACTAAAAAAAATTAACTCTAAAATTCGAAAATTACTTATTAAAATAGAACAAAAATATTTCGAAATTATTAGGCAAATTAAATAAGAAAAATTAAAATAAGACTAAATAGAAAATACCTAACTTAATTTCAGAAATTAAGAAAAATATTAGTGCTATCTATTTATTTATTATTTTTTTTTCAAAAATACTAAATCAAAATTTAAATAAAATTAAAACTAAAACACCTAATCTAAGCAATCAAATAACTAATAGTTGTTAATCACTATCAATCCCCGGCAACGGCGCAAAAAACTTGGTGCGAAATTTATAACCACAAACTAACCGGCAAGTGCACCGGGTCGTACCAAGTAATACCTCAGGTGAGTGAGGGTCGATCCACGAGGATTGAGGGACTAAGCAACAATGGTTGATTAATTTACTTAGTTAGACAAGCAGAAAATAGTGTTTGAGATTTCAAAAGCATTAAACAGTAAACTCAGAATATCTGAAGACAGGCAAGTAAATAAGTTGGGAATAAAGTATGGAGAAACAGTTAAAGCTTCAGAGTTATCTATTTTCCGGATTGACTTTTCTTACTAACTATTTTAATCATGCAAGATTTAATTCATGGCAAACTATATGTGACTAGACCCTAATTCCTTAGACCTTTCTAGTCTTCTCTAACTTTCGTGAACCGTGAATTTCTTAGTCAATTAATTCCAATTAGGGGATGAAGTTTAATACTAGTTATTATGCCACAAAAATCCTAATTATCCAAATATAAGAGGATTATATGTCACGTATCCTGTTAAGTCTAGATAATTAGAATTTAGGAGAAATTGTTTTCAAGCTAATGTTCAAGTAAAGAGTTTTTCCAAGTTATACAAGAACTCAATTAGAAAGAGAGTCATACTTCCGTTCCACCCAAATTCATAAGATAAAGAACGAAAACAATTCTTGAAATATAAATCAGTACATGAATTAAAATAGAAAAATAATAGTATCAATCATACAATAGACAGAGCTCCTAACCTTAACAGTGGGGTTTAGTTGCTCATGGTTCAGAGAGAAAATAAGGATTGTAAATTGGGCTGAGGTGGAATGAAAAGTGGAATAATGTTGGAATCTTTTTTAAAAGAGAAGTTTCTTTTCTCTTTTATATATAATCCTAATTAATTTAAAATCTATTTCTAAAACTAAAATAATATCTTTTCCTATTTTAAAATAAAAATAAAGTTTAAATCAGAATTAAATGCAGCAATCAGCATTTTCTTGCGTTTTCTGCACGTGGCGCATGTCACGCTTACGCGTCAGTCACGCGTACGCGTCGATGGTCTTCTTCGCGTGTCACGCGTACGCGTCAAGTACGCGCACGCGTCGCTATGCAACTTTGCTTTTCACGGGTATGCGTCAGGTACGCGCACGCGTCGCCATGGAAAGCTCCAAATCACGCGCACGCGTCAGGTACGCGCACGCGTCGCCCTCGCTGGTCATCTCCTTTAATTCTTGTGCTCCTTCCATTTGTGCAAGCTTCCTCTCCATCCTCTAAGTCATTCCTACCCTATATAGCCTTCTTCTCTTTTTTTGCAGAAACTCCATCAAATCCAACCAAATGCTACCTAAAATAAACAGAATTGCACAAGACTCAAAGTAGCATCCATAGTGGCTAAAGATAATTAATTCTTGATTAAACTCAACAAATTAAATTCAAATTCACTAGGAAAAGATAGGAAAGATGCTCACGTATCACCTAACAGCATGGCAACTATAATAAATTGCATATCATTTTGAAGCCCCAGATGTTAGCTTTCCAACGCAACTAGAACTGCTTCATTTGGACCTCTGTAGCTCAAGTTATGATCGATTTAGTACGAAGATGTCAGGCTTGACAGCTTATCAATTCCTTCAATTTCTTGTATTCCTTCAACTTTTGCATGCTTCCTTTCCATCTTCTAAGTCATTCTTGCCCTATAAACCCTGAAATCACTTAAACACATATCAAGGCATCGAATGGTAATAAGAGAGGATTAATAATTAACAATTTTAAGGCCAAAGAAGCATGTTTTCAATCAAAGCACAGAATTAGGAAGAAAAATGTAAAACGTGCAATTTATATGCATAAGTGTGAGAATAATGGATAAAATCCACTCAATTTATCATAAAATGTACCACAAAATAGTGGTGCATCAAATCTCCCACACTTAAACATTAGCATGTCCTCATGCTAAGCTCAAGAGAAGCTATAAAAGAGTGAAGAGGAATGGTAAAACTTATGAAATGAAACCTATCTATATGAATGCAACTAAATGCAAAAATACTTCTACCTACTTGGTTAAAAGTAAATAAATTCTCCAAGACAAACATAAATCAGATTCCACTAATTCAAATCACACAATAAGAGACAAGTAAACTTGTAAGAAGATAGCTCATGAAAGCCGGGAACACATAATCAAGCATTGAATCCTCATTGGAAGTGTATATGCACTCTAATCGCTCAAGTGTCTAGGGTTAATTCACTCTAATCTCCTCTAGTCATGCTTTCTAAAACTTTGTACTTCATCTAACCAATCAACAAATATTTAATGTACAAATACTAACATCATGAGGGCTTTTTAAGGTTGTAATGGGGCTAAGGTAAGGGTGAGGATATATGTATGGCCAAGTGAGCTATAATATGAATCTTTGACTAACCTAAATTCTCACCTAACACACACACACACTCTATATAATTCTAAAATCATGCCTAGCTACCCCAAAATCTCACTTTTGTATATTTCACATACTCATGCATCAATTTTTATTTTTTTATTTTTTATTTTTTAATTCCACCACATATGCATTGATCTTTTATTGAATTTAGCATTGTGGTGATTTTATCCCCGGCAACGGCGCCAAAAATTGATGGGAGAAAAATCGTCGGTAAAGAATATCACAAAAATAAAATCACGTTGCAAGTATAGATCTAAACTGACAATTAAACCTCAATCAAATTTAATTTGTTTGTCACTTAAGCAAACCCAATAAAATCAACCAAAGTATTAAACCTCGGGCCGTCTCTCAAGGAATTGCATGGAAGTTTGTTACTATTGGTTATGGGATTGTATCTTTTTGGGTTTTGAGTTTAAGAAACAAGTAATGTAAATAACAAGGAAATAAAACAACTACTAGGAAAAGTCCTAGCAAGGATTGATAATTAGAATTCCTATCCCCATTATCATTGTCAATTATGATGGTAATTACCTTTTGCTTTCACTTAGTTAACCTCTAACAATGAAGGAAATTCAAGTGAGTAAAGTTAACTTAAGTTAACTTAGTTAACCTTTTTTTTTCACTTAGTTAACCTCTAACAATGAAGGAAAGTCAAGTGAGTAAAGTTAACTTAAGTTGACAAGTCCTAGTCAAAGACTAGTGTTAGTGAATCTCAAGCCAACTAGCAAATCTGAATCACCAATCAATAAAAGACCTTTGATAATTCAAGAGTCTCTAATTACTCAATCCAAGCTAAGAATATAAAAAGTTAATTTAGAATCCAACCAAGCATTTTATCAAACACTTGGTGGGTGCAAAATAAAAGCAAAGAAAAGCAATAAGAGAATGTAAATACTAAAACCAACAATTGCAAAACCAATGATGACAAATAATGGAAGAAGCAATAAATGTGAAATACCTCAAATTGCATTAAATAGAAAATCAAATCTAACATGAGAATTCACAAAATAAATTGGCAACATAAAGTAATCAACAAGGGAAATAAATAAACTAGAATGCTAAGATAAATAAAAGTAGAAAAGAAACTAAATTGAAATAAGATAGAATTCAGAAATTGAAAAGGAATAAAACTAAGAACCCTAAAACCTAGAGAGAGGAGCCTCTCTCTCTAGAAAACTACATCTAAAACCTAAAATTATGTGAATGAAAAGTTGTATGAATGAGTCTCCCACTCTACAACATCTAATCTGTGTATTCGGGCTTGGAACTGGGCCAAAAATAGCCTAGAAATTGCCCCAGCATTTCTGATACGTGCAGCACGTGGCTCTGTAATGCGTACGCATCGCCCACGCGTACGCGTCGATGAACTTTCTCAAGGTCACGCGTACGCGTGATCCACGCGTGTGCGTCGCCTAACTGCATAGCAACTATGGCAAATTGCATATTATTTTGAAGCCCTGAATGTTAGCTTTCTAAGGCAACTAGAACCGCCTCATTCAAACCTCTGTAGCTCAAGTTATGGTTGATTTAGTACGAAGAGGTCAGGGTTGACAGCTTAACAATTCCATCAATTTATTTTATTCCTTTCACTTTTGCATACTTCCTTTCCATCCTCTAAGTCATTCCTGTCCTATAAACCCTGAAATCACTTAACACACATACCAAGGCATCAAATGGTAATAAGAGAGGATTAATAATTAGCAATTTTAAGGCCAAAGAAGCATGTTTTCAATCAAAGCACAAAATTAGGAAGGAAAATGTAAAGCATGCAATCTATATGCATAAGTGTGAGAATAATGGATAAAATCCACTCAATTTAGCATAAAATGTACCACGAAATAGTGGTGCATCAAATCTCCCCACACTTAAATTTTATCATATCCTCATTGCTAAGCTCAAGAGAAGCTATATAGGAGTGAAGAGGAATGGTACAATTTATCAAATGAAACCTATCTATATGAATGCAACTAAATGCAAAAATACTTCTACCTACTTGGTTAAAAGTAAATAAATTCTCCAAGACAAACATAAATCAGATTCCACTAATTCAAATCACACAATAAGAGACAAGTAAACTTGTAAGAAGATAGCTCATGAAAGCCGGGAACATAGAATCAAGCATTGAACCCTCACTGGAAGTGTATACACTCTAATCACTCATGTGTTTAAGGTTCGATTCTCTCAATTCTCTGCTAACCTTGCTTTCTAAAGCTTGCTCTTCTTCTACCAATCAACAAAAATTTAATGTACAAAATACACATATCAAGAGGTCTTTTAAGGGTTGTAATGGGGTTAGGGTCAAGGTAGGATTATATTTAGTCAAGTGGACTAAAATCTGAATCCTTAATTAACCCAAACTTTTCACCTAACTTAGGACAATCCATGTAATCAAAATACAAAATTTAACTATCTATTAACCATGTTTTCCACATATTCATGCATCCTAATTTCGAGTACAGTACATATGCATTGCTTTCACCATTTACTTTGGGGCATTTTGCCCCCTTTTATTATTTGCTCTTTTTCTTTTCTTTTTCTCTTTTTTTTTTCTTTTTTTTTTCTTTTTCTTTTTTTCTTTTCTTTTGTTTTCCTCAATACATATGATTAAGGTATTGAGTGCAAGAATATATGCTCAACATTTTTTCACATTTTCACAAAAAAGTCTAACATACTCAATTCTCAATCCAAACGTTTCCAAACCCACTTTTCTCACACTTAATTCATGAGCACTCTCACTAGTATAAGCTAACCAAGGATTCAAATTAAGGACATTATTATTTTCCTCTTAGAGTTAGTGATGAGCTAAAGTAAAGAACAAAGGGGTAAAATAGGCTCAACATTGGTTTGCAAAGGATAATGAAAGGGTAAGGCCATATGGGTTTGTAAGCTCAGTGAAACAAAGGCCTCAATCATATAAGTGCATGCATACATCAGACAATAGAAATATAGAATTAAGCAAGACAAAGATCACAATTTTAGAGAGAATAACATACACCAAAAATAAAGTATTAGTTGATAAAATGCAACCAATCAAATGAGCTCAAAAATCTCATAGGTTTTGTGTGTTCGACCTCTAAAACCATGTTCCAAAATAAAATTCTTCAAACAAGTTTAACAAAAATTTTAATTCAAATTAGTGAAATGCTATAAAATAGTTTTTTGGAGAAGAATTCATGGCTTCAACTAAGCAGTGGTAGAATATGCACAAAATCAACTAAACATACAATCAAATATGCAAATGCAACAACTAATTTAACAGAGAAAATTAAACATTGGTGTTGAGAAGGAAATAACTAACCCACGGAAGTCGGATCGACCTTCCCACACTTAAAGATTGCACCGTCCTCGGTGCATGCTGAGATATACAAGTGGGCGGGTGGCTACGACTGATGCTTTTCTCCAAAGATTGTGCAGATGGACTTGTCTATCGTCCCATTGAGAAGCTTTTTCTTTCCCTTCTCGGTGGCCATCCTGAAAGAAGAGGAAAAAGAAGAAAAGTAACCCAAAAATAAAGATAAGAAAACAAATAAAGTATGGGTGGGTTAATGCCAAATAATGAGAGTCTTAATTACATGGTAGCTACAACATACAAGTGAGAAAATAGTAGAAGCAAATGGCATATCAATAGTGCAAAAATTGCAACAATGGGGAAGAGATAGTAGGTAATGAAAGGCAATATAGATTTATGTCAATGCAAAAGGAACACAGGTATCATAAAAGATTGGCATTGACAGATAAATAAGATCACCCAATAGTGTAAAATAAGTCACTAAGCACCAAAATAATACCAGAAAAGATACAACAATTGAATAAGAACATTTAACACCAACGGAGAAAATAATAAACATAGAAAAGAAAACAAAAACATGAACAAAATTAAGATGCAATGAAGGAAAGTATGCAAATGCAATATGTAAAAGAGAATGACAGAGAATAAGGATGAGAAATTAAAGAAATGAAGAAGAAGAAAGTAAGAAAGGAGGGAGTGATGCACGGAAAACTTGTCTCTCAACAAATCTCCCTTCGGCAAGTGTACCGAATTTGTCGTCAAGTAAAAACTCACAATAGAGTGAGGTCGAATCCCACAGGGATTGATTGATCAAGCAACTTTAATTACAAGAATGTTCTAGTTGAGCGAATCCAGAATTTGGGTTGAGAGTTGCAGAAAATAGAATGGCGGGAATGTAAATAACAGAAAAGTAAATGCTAAAATTAAAGGACTTGAAGTAAATGACTAAAAATAAATTGCAGAATTGTAAATGGGAATGGGGGATTTGCTCATAAAAGTAAATGGCAGAAATTAAAGAGAATGGGTAAGATCAGAGATGGGGAGTTCATTGGGCTTAGGAGATGTTGCAATTCTCCGGATCAAGTTCATTTTCATCTCTTCCTCAATCAATGCACTCATTGATCTCCTTGGCAATCTTAAGTGATTGAATTACAATTTCTTGCAATTCAATCTCTCAAATCTTGATCAATAGCCAATTCCTTGGTCAATTGCTCATGAGAAGAGATGAAGTATGGTCACTGATTATACCACATGCATTTCCCAAATCAAGTATTGAGAGGGTTATAGTCACATACCCATCCAAACCCAATTTGGTCCAGCATGAGAAAGCATTTCTAGCTTGATCTCTTCATTCCTCTTTCAAGGTTCAAAAGAGATCCAAGTTTGAATAGCTTCTCTTCCAAGATAACTACTCAATTGGATGAAGATCGAAAGCTTTCAAGTAAAATCAAGAGGAAAGATAGAAAAAGAATAATAAAAATTAGTATTGATCCATCAAATTACAACAGAGCTCCCTAACCCAATGAAAGGGGTTTAGTTGTTCATAGCTCTTGAAAATGAAAACAAAGATGGAGAATACATCATAAAACTAGAAATTGCAAAGAAAGTAAAATACAGAGAGTAGTTCTCTTTTTCCCAGCCTCCAGAACTTCTTCTCAATTCAAAGCTACTCCTATATATACTACTCTTCTCAGCTTCTAGTGTGATTCTTCAAGTCTTGGGCCTTTGGATCTTGAGTTTGAAGCAGTTCCTTTCTTTATTTGGGCTTGGCTTTACTTGCAGAGAGAAAGTACGAAGTGGGCGGAGACATTAATTCAGGACGTTAGGGGTGTTAATATTTAGTGAGAATATAAGTTCGAGAACGTTAGTGACACTTAACATTGTCACTAACGTTCCAATGCACCCCTTTTCCTCACGTTAAAACCCACGTTAACTAGGTTAACGTGGCTTTTAACGTTGCCTTGTTAACCTTCGAGAACGTTAGTGACACTCAACATTGTCACTAACGTTCCAGTGTGCCCCTTCTTGCTTCACGTTAAAGCCCACGTTAACTAGGTTAACGTTGCTTCTAACGTGGCCTTTGCCATCCTTCGAGAACGTTAGTGACATTCAACATTGTCACTAACGTTCCAATGTGCCCCTAGGTCTCACGTTAGAGTCCACGTTAACTAGGTCAACGTGGCTTCTAACATGGCCATCTTTAGCCATCCCAACGTTAGTGACAATGTTGAGTGTCACTAACGTTGGCTCATCCTTCATTCCTCATCGTTAGCTTCCACGTTAACTTAACTTGGAAGTTAACGTGACTATTGGTGGTTGTGTGGTTGCTTCAACGTTAGTGACAATGTTGAGTGTCACTAACGTTGTCGACAACTCTTCATCCCTTACGTTAGTTCCCACGTTAACCAAGTTAACGTGGGAGTTAACGTGGTACTTTGCACCATAGGCCAACGTTAGTGACAATGTTGAGTGTCACTAACGTTAGCTTCTCTTCCCCCCTTAACGTTAGAGGCCACGTTAACCTTCTAACGTGGCCACTTATGAGTAATTGCCAACGTTAGTGACAATGTTAAGTGTCACTAACGTTGGCTCAACTTCTCTTCTCCACGTTAGAGTTCACGTTAACTTAGTCAACGTGACTCTCTAACATGGGCATTGATGGCTTTTTGAGAGTGTTATTGGCAATCACTTTTCTCATTAACCTTGCAAGTTACCTCCCCTTTTCTTGCTTCCTTTTGGTCCTGAAATCAAGTAATAAAGTGCATCAAAGCTCTAGTCCAAGTCATGAGTAATGCAACACAATATTTGTCACTAAACTTATGCAAAATCCTCATGAAATTATGTAAAATGCACAATGTATGCTTGAATCAAGGCATAAGTGAATATCTACCCAAAACTAGCTTATTTCCTAAAGAAATGCATGAAACTAACCTAAAAACAGTAAAGAAAAGGTCAGTGAAACTGGCCAAGATGCCCTGGCATCACAACACCAAACTTAAAGCTTGCTTGTCTCTAAGCAAGTACTGGAACAAGAGAATGATGAATGGAATATCCAGAGGAATGAGTCATTCTTGTGGAAGTCATGTTACTGATTTTATGGTGGTTTCATGCATAGCAACTTAGGTTCATTCCATTACTGGCTTTCAGACCTTTATCATGTCCTAAAACACCCACTTCGTTTATATCCCATGAGACTTTTATTCATTGATCCTTTTATTGTTATTTCAAGGGTTGTTTGTGTTATTTAGGCTAAATGCACTGTAAGGGGGCAACTCTTTAAGATAAGCTTTCAGCCAACACTCCCGAACCAGTTGGTTCAAGGTGCTAGGTGTTGAGACACCCCTAAGGACTTACTCCCTCAAGCCTATCCCCCATACATACACACCACAGGCATATAGTTTGTTTATTTTCTTTTCTTGAGACCTTGGTGTCCAGCACCTCTTTGGGTTACTAAATGCTCTGTAGTGAAGGTTACTCTTGATAGTGGACTTTCAGCTGATAATCCCGAGTTAGTTAACCCAAGTTACCAGGTGATAAGGCACCCCTAAGAGCTTATTCATCCAAGTAGATCCCTCACACAGGAGCACCACAGACACTTGCCTCATGATTAAAACCATTGATGCCTAGCCTTATTGCTTACTCTTTTTCTTTTGTTTTTCACTTCCATTGTTCTTTCCCTTTTCTCTTCTTAGGATCTTGTTATTAACTTAGTCTCATGAGTGTATCTAAAGCAAAGTATTCAAGCCAGACAATTGTCATCCCAGCCTTGTGGTTGAACCAACTTAGCTAACTTATGACTACCCCAAAGATTCATGAATGCACTTCCACAATATGAACTCTACTCTGGTCTTTTAAAAACATAATCATTCTCTTCTTCAATTTGATTTAAAATGGACAAGCTTACAAGTAAATAAGGGAAATATGCATTGACATTTAAACCAGAAATCATGGACCTATTCAGAAAGAAAACTTAAAAGACAGAATTTTAAAAAGTTTAAACATAACATGGAAGCAGGTTCTATTTCATACAAGATCTTCCTTATTTAAAGCATAGAAAACGATGGACTAAAAAGAACTCCACCACCTTTCATTCATGTGGATGTCCATGCTCCCATCCTTGTTTTTCCTCATTGTGTCTCTCTTGAGTGCTTGTACTTCCACTTCCCTTGCCTTTTCCAAGCAGCTTCCTCCAGAAACTACTATCTTCCATCTTCTTCTTGAGTGTCTCCTTTTGCTGTTTCACTTTCCTCTCTTCTTGTTCTACAAATTCTTTTTGGACCTCATCATATGTAGGGATGGCATAGTGTAGCTGATGCATATTACTGATCATGGAGTTCAACTCAGCTTGAGTGTTTACATAGAACTTGATGACAAGTCATCTTAGCCTAGTTTCACTAGCCTTTTTCTTATATTTTCAATTGAATTATGCACTTTCTTGAGCCATAAGCAAGCCAATTGGGTAGATTTTCATGCTTCCTTTGATTTAATCAACCATGTATGAATTCATGCTATTTCATGAGGTTTTATGCTATAATTGTCACATATTATGAAAGAATGAATATCTCATGATTTTGAGCATAGCTTTGATGTGTTTGGTTGATTAATGATAGGTGAAGAAAGCTTGGAGAAAGGTTGAAGCAAGAAGGAATGGCTAGGAGGAAGAGAGGACAAAAAGTTTGAGCAAAAGTTTGCCTCAAACTTTAGCTCAAACTTTTGGAATAAGTGAAAATGAACCAGGGAGCAAAAAGCTGGACCAAAAGTTTGCCTCAAACTTTTGTGCAAACTTTTGGGCAAAAAGCTGGACCAAAAGTTTGCCTCAAACTTTTTGGCAAACTTTTGGCATCATAAATCAACACCCTGGAGAGCAAAAGTTTGCGCCAACGTTAGCCTCAAACTTTTTGGCAAACGTTGGCGCATGAACAACACACCCTGGAGAGCAAAAGTTTGCGCCAACGTTTGCCTCTAACTTTTTGGCAAACGTTGGCGCCATGAGTGTGCAAGGGGAGGCCAATGTTGGAGCAAAAGTTTGACCCCTAACTTTTGCCCCAACATTGGTATCAGCAAAAGAGGGTGGCTGATGTGAAAAGTTTGAGTAAAAGTTTGCCTCAAACTTTTACTCAAACTTTTACTCAAGCTTTCATGATTCCAAACCCGGTTCAATTCGGTTCTTCTCCAAACTCCAAGAGCAATCAACCAAGGCCTCTATCAACCCAATTCCATCAAGAGCAAAGGCCCAATTGAAGGCTTGAAGACCATTTGAAGAAAGTATATAAATAGGATAGGATTTAAGTTTTTAGGGGAGCTTTCCTTTTCGGTTTTGATTAAGTGCACTTAGTAGAGAGCTCATTTTACATTTTATTGGCATTGTTATTTTAATTCAAGAGAATTTGGGAGGAGAATTGATCTCTCTTCTTCCTTGTTCTTGCCCAGCACTCTTTACTTTCCTTGTCTTGGATCTTGGGTTGGAGAATTGAAGGAAATCTGTTTCAATCTCATCCTAAGATCTCTCTGTTTCATTTTACTGCATAATTGAATTTCCATTTGGTTAATTGCTTCTGTCTTCTACTTTCTCTGCAATTTACAATTCTTCGTTTCCTTTGCAATTGTTCTTGTTGGATCTAGGAAGGCATTGAGATCTAGACTTGGTTATCTAGTCTCTTGGGTCCTGAGATCCGGATTTCCCATTTTCAATTCTCTGTTTACTGCTTTCAAGCTCATTTACATTTCTGTTTTAAGATCCGGTTCAATTCAAGTCATCCTTTACTTCTCTGCTTGTTGCAATTTTACTTTCCCTTGTTTAATTTCTGCAAATCCAATTCCCAATTCCCTTTACAATTCAAGCCATTTACATTTCTTACACTTTAAGATTCTACAATTTACATTTCTTGCGTTCTAAGTTTCTGCCATTTAATTTCTTGTTCTTTAAGATTCAGCACTTTAAATTTCAGTTCTCTTTAAATTCAATGCAATTTACCCATTCCCTTTACTTTCCATGCAATCTAAATTCTGCAAATCACAAATCACTCAACCAAATCTTGATTCGCTTGACTAAATCAACCACTAAACTAAAATTGCTCAATCCTTCAATCCCTGTGGGATCGACCTCACTCCCGTGAGTTATTATTACTTGATGCGACCCGGTGCACTTGCCAGTTAGTTTTGGGTGTTTTGGAGAAAATTGTTTTTCCACAAAAATATCCCATCAGAACTCCTCCCTATGTAGTTGCCTTCCTTCATTGAGTACACTGAACTCATTGAAAGTTTTCATTTGGGCTATCTGCCGCTGGTTGAGTTCTTGCAAGTGCTTCTCTTGAATCTCTTGCCTCTCATTCACTTGGTTGATGGCTTGAGTGAGCTGGGAGTATTGTTCCTGCTGCTGCTCCATTTGTTGTTTTTGCCATGCTTCCTATTGGCTCAGCCGGTTCAGTATTTGCTCTTGTCCCTCCATATGTCTCTGTCCCAAATCTTCAATGGCTCTTAGAAGGTGAGTCATATTCAAGTTGGCTGGGTCATGATGCTCTTCTTGATGATATTCCTCTTGATGAGCTTCTTCTTGGACCCTTTGCCTTCCTATATCTGGCCTTCTTAGTTGCTGAGCCGGTGTGGTATAGACCATTCGCTCGAGTGTGACTGGCCTCCCTGGGTTCACCCAGTCTGGGCTGCTGTCCTCAAATATTACCTTAGCCTTGTTGCACAAGTGGAGAATGGTGCTGGGGTACCAAAGTCTGGCACCTGAGTCAGCTTTCTCAGCTGACTCTTGAATCCCTTCGGCAATGAGCTCATGCACTTTGATTTCCCCACCTTGTACTAAGTATTGTACAATAGTGGCTCGATTGATGTTAACCTCTGAATTATTGGCAGCTGGTAGGATGGACCTCCTTACAAGCTCAAACTACCCTTTGGCTTCAGGGTGAAGGTCTCCCCTTTTTATGAATTTTGGTCTCCTATCTGAGTACCTCTCCCAGTCAGCGGCTATGACACAGATGTCTGATGCTATCTCTGAGAGCTCATCCTTATCGGGGCTTCTACTTATCCTTGCCTGATAACTCTCTTCATCAAAATGAGGTGATTTCAAGTGAAGAGCTCTTGTTATGGCACTTGGGCTGAAGTCCACCTCCCTTCCTCTCACATAGCTTTTGAAGGTTGGGGCTTTGGTCTTATCCTCTCTAACTGCATTTGCATAGAATTCTTTGATGAGGTTTCCATTGATCTTCCCCTCTGGACTGGTGAGCAATTACCACCCCCTCTGTTTGATTTTTCTCCAAATCTGTGGTGATTCATTGGCATTGATTTGGAAGATTAACTCTGGCAATATCTTTCTGGTCCTTATCCGCTCAAATTCATGCTCATGAAAGGCAGTCTTGAATCTCTTGTCATCAAAAGGATCACTCACCATAGGTTCCTTCCTCTTTTGCCTCTTTGAGCTTGATGATTCCATGACTTGAGTTGTTGTTTGAGGGGGTTTGAGGCTTCGGATAGATGAAGAGTGGGTTGGTTAAAGCAATGTGTGATGAAGGATTTAGTGTGCCAATAGAAGTGTGGAGAGTGGGGATTTGAATGTGAGGAGTGAGCATGCACTAAGGTTCACTTATATAAGAAAGTCATGAGTGAATGAAGGGTGTGGATTGCATGAATGTTTACTAGATGGACGGATGGGGTTGTTTATGAAGGAAAGACAAGGATCATCACTTAATGAGAGTGATTGGTTCGGTCTTCAAGGGTCTTCTTTCTCCAATGTTGCATGGCAGCGTTTCCCCATGCGTTCCCTCTTGAGACATGTGTGTAGTGCTCTTCATTAAGTGGCGAAATCTCCCCCATTTAATTGTCCAATCAATCCCTTTTCATGCTTCTTTTCCTTTCCTATAAAGATTTGAAATAAGGAAATTAATATCATAAAAAAAATTAAACTCTACGGCTAGAATAAAATGAAAGAAAGGATTTGATTGTTTATTTATGAATTCCAACTAACTAAATAACTATTGGTGGGTCCTTATATGCATTTTGGTGGCACCATGAGGTGACACCAAACTTAGTTTGGAGCAATGTGATAAAAGTTTTGTGTTTAAAGCTCCCAAGACTAGCATGCGTCTTGATTTGCTTTGAACACCAAACTTGTTCCTCACTATATTCTGCATAAGAAGATTTTCACCAATTGTTTGTCAAGTTTGGATTGAAGCTCATAAAGATTGACTTATTCATTATCATCTGAAAGCATATAAAACATGGGTTGCCTCCCATGAAGCACTTCTTTAGCGTCACTAGCTTGACGTTTTTCCTTCATCATGGTGGTTGGTAGTGCTTAAAGTCCTCCCCTCTTGCTGTGGACTTGTATCCATTGGTTGGATCAATGATCTCCACATGTTCCAGGGAAAGAACTCTGTTGATAGTGAAGACCTTAGGTAATTGATATGGTACAGTAGGGAAATTAGGGGGAATATCTAGGAAGTAAGTTGAGATAACTCTATCCCCTGGAGAGAAGTCTTCCGTAGGGATCTTCTTGTTCCTCCATCCCCTTGGTACCTTCTTCTTTGTTTCTTTTGAGGTTGCCTTCCCCTTGGTGACCTCTTTTCTCCAAGGAGTTGTGATGTTGTCTTCACCTGCCTCTAGAGGTTTGGGTTCCTCCAACTTTTCTTTGAGCTGTGGCAATTGCTGTTTTCCTTATTTATCAATTGAGGGGGTTTCAGAATGAACTAGTTGTGCTTCAGTGCTTGTCTCCTCCTTCAGTGTCTCCTTATCATTTGTGCTTAGTTTCTTATCCTCTTGATCTGTTTCTTGTGAGAGTTTGAAGACATTGAAGCTGAGTCGTTCATCATGGATTCTCAATATTAGCTCCCCTTTCTCTACATCGATAAGTGCTCTGGCCGTAGCTAGGAATGGTCTTTCCAATATGATTGGGTGAGTGTGACTCTCTTCCATGTCCAGAATGACAAAGTCTGTTGGGAGAAAGTGCTTCCCAACCTTTAGCAACACATTTTCCACCACTCCTATTGCTTGCTTTTGAGTTTTGTCAGCCAGTCTGATGATTACATCTGTGGGCATTATCTCATTAATCTGCAGCCTCTTCACCAGGGATAAAGGCAGTAAGTTGATGCTGGCCCCCAAATCACATAGTGCTCTATCGAACATAGTTTCACCTATGGCACAAGGGATGTGAAAACTCCCTGGGTCTCTTCTTTTCGTAGGCAGCTCAGGTTGAATAAGGGCACTACATTCCTTGTTCATCACTATAGTCTAGCCTCCTTTGAGTGAGCTTTTCCTGGAAAGAAGTTCCTTCATATACTTGATGAATGCAAGCATTTGTTGAATTGCCTTAATGAATGGTATGTTTACATGCAGAGATGCAAACAAGTCTAGGAACCTTGAGTATATTCTCTTTCCCACAGCATCATTGAGCAGTTGAGGGAATGGTGCATAGAGCTTCAGCAGCTCTTGTTGTGAGATTTCTGGTTCTTTGTGATCTCTATCCTCCTCCTTTGTTGAGTTGTCTTCAGGTTGTTTGCACATTTTGCCTTGCTTGTCTTCAATCTCTTGATCACTTGTAGTGACCATTTTGCAATCTTCCCATCTTACTTTCTTTGCTTCTCCCTTGGGGTTTTTCTCCGTGTCACTTGGGAAGCTATCAGTAGGTTTGGGAATCTTCTCAGCTAAATATCCCACCTGGAATTCCAGCTTCCTAATGGTCTCTCCCTGGTTCTTAATATTGGCTTGCACCTCCTCTTTGAATACCTTATTTTCTTGAATATCTTGGCATATTCCTTCAAGTAAGGCTTCAATCTTAGAGAGCTTGTCATCAATTGATGAGTGATTCAGAGCAGATGTGCTGTTTTGGTTTTGATAAGTGTGTGAAGAAGTGTTGTTGTGGGGTGTTGAGATGTCCTCTGGGTGAATTGCTGGTGAGCTGCATTGTTGTTGGAGTTGTAACGTCTCTGGTCTTGGTTTTGATCTTGCTCACTTCCCCACCCAAAGTTTGGGTGGTTTCTCCATCCAGGGTTATAAGTCTTGGAGTATGGATCATAGTTTTTCCTTGGTGAATTCCCAATGTAGTTGGCTTGCTCCTGACTCCCCTCTGCTTCTTCATTCACTCCTTCTTGGATTGTTGATGAAGATGAGATTGCTGCTACTTGGTTCCTCTCTATCTTCTTGGTGAGGTCAGCCAGCTGCTAGGTAATGATCTTATTTTGGGCCAACAGAGCATCTACATTGTTTAGCTCCATCACTCCTCTTGTGTTCCCTCTTTCGGAAGCATAGAAGTAGTCGTTTTCTGCTACTGTTTCAATAACATCTATGGCTTCCTCAATGGTCTTCTTCTTGTTCAAGGATCCTCCAGATGAATGGTCCACGGCCTTCTTTGACTCATAAGAGAGACATTCATAGAAAATGTGCAGCTGGACCCATTCATTGAACATGTCAGGTGGACACCTCCTTGTCAAGTCCTTGAACCTCTCCCATGCTTCATACAGAGTCTCACCATCTTGTTGCCTGAAAGTTTGAACCTCAGCTCTCAGCCTATTGATTCATTGAAGAGGGTAGAATCTTGCTAAGAATTTGTTCACCACATCCTCCCAAGTTGTCAAGCTCTCCCTTGGGAAGGATTCCAGCCACTTGGCTGCCTTGTCCCTGAGTGAGAAGGGAAATAAGAGCAGTCTATAGGCGTCAGGATGAACACCATTAGATTTCACTGTGTCACATATTCTCAGGAAGGTGGTCAAATGTTGATTGGGATCTTCTTGAATACCTCCTCCAAACGAACAGTTGTTCTGAACAAAGGTGATGAGCTGTGGTTTAAGTTCAAAGTTGTTGGCATGGATTGTTGGCTTTTGGATGCTACTTCCACAATTGCCTGGGTTTGGATTGATGTAAGAGCCCAAAACTCTTCTATCATCCCCAACATGATTTGCTCCACCTCCTCTGCCATGGTTGTGAGTCTCTTCTTCATGATGATTTTCCATGTTTTCTTCCATGTTTGGTTCAAAGTATTCCTCAAAGTGTTCCTCCTCTTCTTCAGCACCAACTACTCGTTTTTCTTTTGCCTCCCTCCTTAGTCTAAGGAAGGTTCTCTCAGGTTCAGAATCAAAGGAAGTTGAAGCCCCGCTTCTTCTCCCTGTCATACAACCAACAAGTACAAGCAAAGAAAATAGGTGCAGACAGTATTTGTGTCAGAATTACTGTTAGTTGTGGGTGATGCAATATATCAAACAGTTAGTGGGTTAGCAAACAGAATTGAAAATAACAAAGAAAAACAAAAGAGCAGAGGGGGAAGGGAAGAAGTTTAACTGAAACAAAAAGTAAATTACTCAAACAGAAAAATGAAATTCACAAAATAAAAATGCTCAATCTAGTGATCTTCCAATTTAATCATTGTTGATGCACAATCAATCCCCGGCAACGGCGCCATAAACTTGATGCACGAAAAACTTGTCTCTCAATAAATCTCCCTTCGGCAAGTGTACCGAATTTGTCGTCAAGTAAAAACTCACAATAGAGTGAGGTCGAATCCCACAGGGATTGATTGATCAAGCAACTTTAATTACAAGAATGTTCTAGTTGAGCGAATCCAGAATTTGGGTTGAGAGTTGCAGAAAATAGAATGGCGGGAATGTAAATAACAGAAAAGTAAATGCTAAAATTAAAGGACTTGAAGTAAATGACTAAAAATAAATTGCAGAATTGTAAATGGGAATGGGGGATTTGCTCATAAAAGTAAATGGCAGAAATTAAAGAGAATGGGTAAGATCAGAGATGGGGAGTTCATTGGGCTTAGGAGATGTTGCAATTCTCCGGATCAAGTTCATTTTCATCTCTTCCTCAATCAATGCACTCATTGATCTCCTTGGCAATCTTAAGTGATTGAATTACAATTTCTTGCAATTCAATCTCTCAAATCTTGATCAATAGCCAATTCCTTGGTCAATTGCTCATGAGAAGAGATGAAGTATGGTCACTGATTATACCACATGCATTTCCCAAATCAAGTATTGAGAGGGTTATAGTCACATACCCATCCAAACCCAATTTGGTCCAGCATGAGAAAGCATTTCTAGCTTGATCTCTTCATTCCTCTTTCAAGGTTCAAAAGAGATCCAAGTTTGAATAGCTTCTCTTCCAAGATAACTACTCAATTGGATGAAGATCGAAAGCTTTCAAGTAAAATCAAGAGGAAAGATAGAAAAAGAATAATAAAAATTAGTATTGATCCATCAAATTACAACAGAGCTCCCTAACCCAATGAAAGGGGTTTAGTTGTTCATAGCTCTTGAAAATGAAAACAAAGATGGAGAATACATCATAAAACTAGAAATTGCAAAGAAAGTAAAATACAGAGAGTAGTTCTCTTTTTCCCAGCCTCCAGAACTTCTTCTCAATTCAAAGCTACTCCTATATATACTACTCTTCTCAGCTTCTAGTGTGATTCTTCAAGTCTTGGGCCTTTGGATCTTGAGTTTGAAGCAGTTCCTTTCTTTATTTGGGCTTGGCTTTACTTGCAGAGAGAAAGTACGAAGTGGGCGGAGACATTAATTCAGGACGTTAGGGGTGTTAATATTTAGTGAGAATATAAGTTCGAGAACGTTAGTGACACTTAACATTGTCACTAACGTTCCAATGCACCCCTTTTCCTCACGTTAAAACCCACGTTAACTAGGTTAACGTGGCTTTTAACGTTGCCTTGTTAACCTTCGAGAACGTTAGTGACACTCAACATTGTCACTAACGTTCCAGTGTGCCCCTTCTTGCTTCACGTTAAAGCCCACGTTAACTAGGTTAACGTTGCTTCTAACGTGGCCTTTGCCATCCTTCGAGAACGTTAGTGACATTCAACATTGTCACTAACGTTCCAATGTGCCCCTAGGTCTCACGTTAGAGTCCACGTTAACTAGGTCAACGTGGCTTCTAACATGGCCATCTTTAGCCATCCCAACGTTAGTGACAATGTTGAGTGTCACTAACGTTGGCTCATCCTTCATTCCTCATCGTTAGCTTCCACGTTAACTTAACTTGGAAGTTAACGTGACTATTGGTGGTTGTGTGGTTGCTTCAACGTTAGTGACAATGTTGAGTGTCACTAACGTTGTCGACAACTCTTCATCCCTTACGTTAGTTCCCACGTTAACCAAGTTAACGTGGGAGTTAACGTGGTACTTTGCACCATAGGCCAACGTTAGTGACAATGTTGAGTGTCACTAACGTTAGCTTCTCTTCCCCCCTTAACGTTAGAGGCCACGTTAACCTTCTAACGTGGCCACTTATGAGTAATTGCCAACGTTAGTGACAATGTTAAGTGTCACTAACGTTGGCTCAACTTCTCTTCTCCACGTTAGAGTTCACGTTAACTTAGTCAACGTGACTCTCTAACATGGGCATTGATGGCTTTTTGAGAGTGTTATTGGCAATCACTTTTCTCATTAACCTTGCAAGTTACCTCCCCTTTTCTTGCTTCCTTTTGGTCCTGAAATCAAGTAATAAAGTGCATCAAAGCTCTAGTCCAAGTCATGAGTAATGCAACACAATATTTGTCACTAAACTTATGCAAAATCCTCATGAAATTATGTAAAATGCACAATGTATGCTTGAATCAAGGCATAAGTGAATATCTACCCAAAACTAGCTTATTTCCTAAAGAAATGCATGAAACTAACCTAAAAACAGTAAAGAAAAGGTCAGTGAAACTGGCCAAGATGCCCTGGCATCACAACACCAAACTTAAAGCTTGCTTGTCTCTAAGCAAGTACTGGAACAAGAGAATGATGAATGGAATATCCAGAGGAATGAGTCATTCTTGTGGAAGTCATGTTACTGATTTTATGGTGGTTTCATGCATAGCAACTTAGGTTCATTCCATTACTGGCTTTCAGACCTTTATCATGTCCTAAAACACCCACTTCGTTTATATCCCATGAGACTTTTATTCATTGATCCTTTTATTGTTATTTCAAGGGTTGTTTGTGTTATTTAGGCTAAATGCACTGTAAGGGGGCAACTCTTTAAGATAAGCTTTCAGCCAACACTCCCGAACCAGTTGGTTCAAGGTGCTAGGTGTTGAGACACCCCTAAGGACTTACTCCCTCAAGCCTATCCCCCATACATACACACCACAGGCATATAGTTTGTTTATTTTCTTTTCTTGAGACCTTGGTGTCCAGCACCTCTTTGGGTTACTAAATGCTCTGTAGTGAAGGTTACTCTTGATAGTGGACTTTCAGCTGATAATCCCGAGTTAGTTAACCCAAGTTACCAGGTGATAAGGCACCCCTAAGAGCTTATTCATCCAAGTAGATCCCTCACACAGGAGCACCACAGACACTTGCCTCATGATTAAAACCATTGATGCCTAGCCTTATTGCTTACTCTTTTTCTTTTGTTTTTCACTTCCATTGTTCTTTCCCTTTTCTCTTCTTAGGATCTTGTTATTAACTTAGTCTCATGAGTGTATCTAAAGCAAAGTATTCAAGCCAGACAATTGTCATCCCAGCCTTGTGGTTGAACCAACTTAGCTAACTTATGACTACCCCAAAGATTCATGAATGCACTTCCACAATATGAACTCTACTCTGGTCTTTTAAAAACATAATCATTCTCTTCTTCAATTTGATTTAAAATGGACAAGCTTACAAGTAAATAAGGGAAATATGCATTGACATTTAAACCAGAAATCATGGACCTATTCAGAAAGAAAACTTAAAAGACAGAATTTTAAAAAGTTTAAACATAACATGGAAGCAGGTTCTATTTCATACAAGATCTTCCTTATTTAAAGCATAGAAAACGATGGACTAAAAAGAACTCCACCACCTTTCATTCATGTGGATGTCCATGCTCCCATCCTTGTTTTTCCTCATTGTGTCTCTCTTGAGTGCTTGTACTTCCACTTCCCTTGCCTTTTCCAAGCAGCTTCCTCCAGAAACTACTATCTTCCATCTTCTTCTTGAGTGTCTCCTTTTGCTGTTTCACTTTCCTCTCTTCTTGTTCTACAAATTCTTTTTGGACCTCATCATATGTAGGGATGGCATAGTGTAGCTGATGCATATTACTGATCATGGAGTTCAACTCAGCTTGAGTGTTTACATAGAACTTGATGACAAGTCATCTTAGCCTAGTTTCACTAGCCTTTTTCTTATATTTTCAATTGAATTATGCACTTTCTTGAGCCATAAGCAAGCCAATTGGGTAGATTTTCATGCTTCCTTTGATTTAATCAACCATGTATGAATTCATGCTATTTCATGAGGTTTTATGCTATAATTGTCACATATTATGAAAGAATGAATATCTCATGATTTTGAGCATAGCTTTGATGTGTTTGGTTGATTAATGATAGGTGAAGAAAGCTTGGAGAAAGGTTGAAGCAAGAAGGAATGGCTAGGAGGAAGAGAGGACAAAAAGTTTGAGCAAAAGTTTGCCTCAAACTTTAGCTCAAACTTTTGGAATAAGTGAAAATGAACCAGGGAGCAAAAAGCTGGACCAAAAGTTTGCCTCAAACTTTTGTGCAAACTTTTGGGCAAAAAGCTGGACCAAAAGTTTGCCTCAAACTTTTTGGCAAACTTTTGGCATCATAAATCAACACCCTGGAGAGCAAAAGTTTGCGCCAACGTTAGCCTCAAACTTTTTGGCAAACGTTGGCGCATGAACAACACACCCTGGAGAGCAAAAGTTTGCGCCAACGTTTGCCTCTAACTTTTTGGCAAACGTTGGCGCCATGAGTGTGCAAGGGGAGGCCAATGTTGGAGCAAAAGTTTGACCCCTAACTTTTGCCCCAACATTGGTATCAGCAAAAGAGGGTGGCTGATGTGAAAAGTTTGAGTAAAAGTTTGCCTCAAACTTTTACTCAAACTTTTACTCAAGCTTTCATGATTCCAAACCCGGTTCAATTCGGTTCTTCTCCAAACTCCAAGAGCAATCAACCAAGGCCTCTATCAACCCAATTCCATCAAGAGCAAAGGCCCAATTGAAGGCTTGAAGACCATTTGAAGAAAGTATATAAATAGGATAGGATTTAAGTTTTTAGGGGAGCTTTCCTTTTCGGTTTTGATTAAGTGCACTTAGTAGAGAGCTCATTTTACATTTTATTGGCATTGTTATTTTAATTCAAGAGAATTTGGGAGGAGAATTGATCTCTCTTCTTCCTTGTTCTTGCCCAGCACTCTTTACTTTCCTTGTCTTGGATCTTGGGTTGGAGAATTGAAGGAAATCTGTTTCAATCTCATCCTAAGATCTCTCTGTTTCATTTTACTGCATAATTGAATTTCCATTTGGTTAATTGCTTCTGTCTTCTACTTTCTCTGCAATTTACAATTCTTCGTTTCCTTTGCAATTGTTCTTGTTGGATCTAGGAAGGCATTGAGATCTAGACTTGGTTATCTAGTCTCTTGGGTCCTGAGATCCGGATTTCCCATTTTCAATTCTCTGTTTACTGCTTTCAAGCTCATTTACATTTCTGTTTTAAGATCCGGTTCAATTCAAGTCATCCTTTACTTCTCTGCTTGTTGCAATTTTACTTTCCCTTGTTTAATTTCTGCAAATCCAATTCCCAATTCCCTTTACAATTCAAGCCATTTACATTTCTTACACTTTAAGATTCTACAATTTACATTTCTTGCGTTCTAAGTTTCTGCCATTTAATTTCTTGTTCTTTAAGATTCAGCACTTTAAATTTCAGTTCTCTTTAAATTCAATGCAATTTACCCATTCCCTTTACTTTCCATGCAATCTAAATTCTGCAAATCACAAATCACTCAACCAAATCTTGATTCGCTTGACTAAATCAACCACTAAACTAAAATTGCTCAATCCTTCAATCCCTGTGGGATCGACCTCACTCCCGTGAGTTATTATTACTTGATGCGACCCGGTGCACTTGCCAGTTAGTTTTGGGTGTTTTGGAGAAAATTGTTTTTCCACAAAAATATCCCATCAGAACTCCTCCCTATGTAGTTGCCTTCCTTCATTGAGTACACTGAACTCATTGAAAGTTTTCATTTGGGCTATCTGCCGCTGGTTGAGTTCTTGCAAGTGCTTCTCTTGAATCTCTTGCCTCTCATTCACTTGGTTGATGGCTTGAGTGAGCTGGGAGTATTGTTCCTGCTGCTGCTCCATTTGTTGTTTTTGCCATGCTTCCTATTGGCTCAGCCGGTTCAGTATTTGCTCTTGTCCCTCCATATGTCTCTGTCCCAAATCTTCAATGGCTCTTAGAAGGTGAGTCATATTCAAGTTGGCTGGGTCATGATGCTCTTCTTGATGATATTCCTCTTGATGAGCTTCTTCTTGGACCCTTTGCCTTCCTATATCTGGCCTTCTTAGTTGCTGAGCCGGTGTGGTATAGACCATTCGCTCGAGTGTGACTGGCCTCCCTGGGTTCACCCAGTCTGGGCTGCTGTCCTCAAATATTACCTTAGCCTTGTTGCACAAGTGGAGAATGGTGCTGGGGTACCAAAGTCTGGCACCTGAGTCAGCTTTCTCAGCTGACTCTTGAATCCCTTCGGCAATGAGCTCATGCACTTTGATTTCCCCACCTTGTACTAAGTATTGTACAATAGTGGCTCGATTGATGTTAACCTCTGAATTATTGGCAGCTGGTAGGATGGACCTCCTTACAAGCTCAAACTACCCTTTGGCTTCAGGGTGAAGGTCTCCCCTTTTTATGAATTTTGGTCTCCTATCTGAGTACCTCTCCCAGTCAGCGGCTATGACACAGATGTCTGATGCTATCTCTGAGAGCTCATCCTTATCGGGGCTTCTACTTATCCTTGCCTGATAACTCTCTTCATCAAAATGAGGTGATTTCAAGTGAAGAGCTCTTGTTATGGCACTTGGGCTGAAGTCCACCTCCCTTCCTCTCACATAGCTTTTGAAGGTTGGGGCTTTGGTCTTATCCTCTCTAACTGCATTTGCATAGAATTCTTTGATGAGGTTTCCATTGATCTTCCCCTCTGGACTGGTGAGCAATTACCACCCCCTCTGTTTGATTTTTCTCCAAATCTGTGGTGATTCATTGGCATTGATTTGGAAGATTAACTCTGGCAATATCTTTCTGGTCCTTATCCGCTCAAATTCATGCTCATGAAAGGCAGTCTTGAATCTCTTGTCATCAAAAGGATCACTCACCATAGGTTCCTTCCTCTTTTGCCTCTTTGAGCTTGATGATTCCATGACTTGAGTTGTTGTTTGAGGGGGTTTGAGGCTTCGGATAGATGAAGAGTGGGTTGGTTAAAGCAATGTGTGATGAAGGATTTAGTGTGCCAATAGAAGTGTGGAGAGTGGGGATTTGAATGTGAGGAGTGAGCATGCACTAAGGTTCACTTATATAAGAAAGTCATGAGTGAATGAAGGGTGTGGATTGCATGAATGTTTACTAGATGGACGGATGGGGTTGTTTATGAAGGAAAGACAAGGATCATCACTTAATGAGAGTGATTGGTTCGGTCTTCAAGGGTCTTCTTTCTCCAATGTTGCATGGCAGCGTTTCCCCATGCGTTCCCTCTTGAGACATGTGTGTAGTGCTCTTCATTAAGTGGCGAAATCTCCCCCATTTAATTGTCCAATCAATCCCTTTTCATGCTTCTTTTCCTTTCCTATAAAGATTTGAAATAAGGAAATTAATATCATAAAAAAAATTAAACTCTACGGCTAGAATAAAATGAAAGAAAGGATTTGATTGTTTATTTATGAATTCCAACTAACTAAATAACTATTGGTGGGTCCTTATATGCATTTTGGTGGCACCATGAGGTGACACCAAACTTAGTTTGGAGCAATGTGATAAAAGTTTTGTGTTTAAAGCTCCCAAGACTAGCATGCGTCTTGATTTGCTTTGAACACCAAACTTGTTCCTCACTATATTCTGCATAAGAAGATTTTCACCAATTGTTTGTCAAGTTTGGATTGAAGCTCATAAAGATTGACTTATTCATTATCATCTGAAAGCATATAAAACATGGGTTGCCTCCCATGAAGCACTTCTTTAGCGTCACTAGCTTGACGTTTTTCCTTCATCATGGTGGTTGGTAGTGCTTAAAGTCCTCCCCTCTTGCTGTGGACTTGTATCCATTGGTTGGATCAATGATCTCCACATGTTCCAGGGAAAGAACTCTGTTGATAGTGAAGACCTTAGGTAATTGATATGGTACAGTAGGGAAATTAGGGGGAATATCTAGGAAGTAAGTTGAGATAACTCTATCCCCTGGAGAGAAGTCTTCCGTAGGGATCTTCTTGTTCCTCCATCCCCTTGGTACCTTCTTCTTTGTTTCTTTTGAGGTTGCCTTCCCCTTGGTGACCTCTTTTCTCCAAGGAGTTGTGATGTTGTCTTCACCTGCCTCTAGAGGTTTGGGTTCCTCCAACTTTTCTTTGAGCTGTGGCAATTGCTGTTTTCCTTATTTATCAATTGAGGGGGTTTCAGAATGAACTAGTTGTGCTTCAGTGCTTGTCTCCTCCTTCAGTGTCTCCTTATCATTTGTGCTTAGTTTCTTATCCTCTTGATCTGTTTCTTGTGAGAGTTTGAAGACATTGAAGCTGAGTCGTTCATCATGGATTCTCAATATTAGCTCCCCTTTCTCTACATCGATAAGTGCTCTGGCCGTAGCTAGGAATGGTCTTTCCAATATGATTGGGTGAGTGTGACTCTCTTCCATGTCCAGAATGACAAAGTCTGTTGGGAGAAAGTGCTTCCCAACCTTTAGCAACACATTTTCCACCACTCCTATTGCTTGCTTTTGAGTTTTGTCAGCCAGTCTGATGATTACATCTGTGGGCATTATCTCATTAATCTGCAGCCTCTTCACCAGGGATAAAGGCAGTAAGTTGATGCTGGCCCCCAAATCACATAGTGCTCTATCGAACATAGTTTCACCTATGGCACAAGGGATGTGAAAACTCCCTGGGTCTCTTCTTTTCGTAGGCAGCTCAGGTTGAATAAGGGCACTACATTCCTTGTTCATCACTATAGTCTAGCCTCCTTTGAGTGAGCTTTTCCTGGAAAGAAGTTCCTTCATATACTTGATGAATGCAAGCATTTGTTGAATTGCCTTAATGAATGGTATGTTTACATGCAGAGATGCAAACAAGTCTAGGAACCTTGAGTATATTCTCTTTCCCACAGCATCATTGAGCAGTTGAGGGAATGGTGCATAGAGCTTCAGCAGCTCTTGTTGTGAGATTTCTGGTTCTTTGTGATCTCTATCCTCCTCCTTTGTTGAGTTGTCTTCAGGTTGTTTGCACATTTTGCCTTGCTTGTCTTCAATCTCTTGATCACTTGTAGTGACCATTTTGCAATCTTCCCATCTTACTTTCTTTGCTTCTCCCTTGGGGTTTTTCTCCGTGTCACTTGGGAAGCTATCAGTAGGTTTGGGAATCTTCTCAGCTAAATATCCCACCTGGAATTCCAGCTTCCTAATGGTCTCTCCCTGGTTCTTAATATTGGCTTGCACCTCCTCTTTGAATACCTTATTTTCTTGAATATCTTGGCATATTCCTTCAAGTAAGGCTTCAATCTTAGAGAGCTTGTCATCAATTGATGAGTGATTCAGAGCAGATGTGCTGTTTTGGTTTTGATAAGTGTGTGAAGAAGTGTTGTTGTGGGGTGTTGAGATGTCCTCTGGGTGAATTGCTGGTGAGCTGCATTGTTGTTGGAGTTGTAACGTCTCTGGTCTTGGTTTTGATCTTGCTCACTTCCCCACCCAAAGTTTGGGTGGTTTCTCCATCCAGGGTTATAAGTCTTGGAGTATGGATCATAGTTTTTCCTTGGTGAATTCCCAATGTAGTTGGCTTGCTCCTGACTCCCCTCTGCTTCTTCATTCACTCCTTCTTGGATTGTTGATGAAGATGAGATTGCTGCTACTTGGTTCCTCTCTATCTTCTTGGTGAGGTCAGCCAGCTGCTAGGTAATGATCTTATTTTGGGCCAACAGAGCATCTACATTGTTTAGCTCCATCACTCCTCTTGTGTTCCCTCTTTCGGAAGCATAGAAGTAGTCGTTTTCTGCTACTGTTTCAATAACATCTATGGCTTCCTCAATGGTCTTCTTCTTGTTCAAGGATCCTCCAGATGAATGGTCCACGGCCTTCTTTGACTCATAAGAGAGACATTCATAGAAAATGTGCAGCTGGACCCATTCATTGAACATGTCAGGTGGACACCTCCTTGTCAAGTCCTTGAACCTCTCCCATGCTTCATACAGAGTCTCACCATCTTGTTGCCTGAAAGTTTGAACCTCAGCTCTCAGCCTATTGATTCATTGAAGAGGGTAGAATCTTGCTAAGAATTTGTTCACCACATCCTCCCAAGTTGTCAAGCTCTCCCTTGGGAAGGATTCCAGCCACTTGGCTGCCTTGTCCCTGAGTGAGAAGGGAAATAAGAGCAGTCTATAGGCGTCAGGATGAACACCATTAGATTTCACTGTGTCACATATTCTCAGGAAGGTGGTCAAATGTTGATTGGGATCTTCTTGAATACCTCCTCCAAACGAACAGTTGTTCTGAACAAAGGTGATGAGCTGTGGTTTAAGTTCAAAGTTGTTGGCATGGATTGTTGGCTTTTGGATGCTACTTCCACAATTGCCTGGGTTTGGATTGATGTAAGAGCCCAAAACTCTTCTATCATCCCCAACATGATTTGCTCCACCTCCTCTGCCATGGTTGTGAGTCTCTTCTTCATGATGATTTTCCATGTTTTCTTCCATGTTTGGTTCAAAGTATTCCTCAAAGTGTTCCTCCTCTTCTTCAGCACCAACTACTCGTTTTTCTTTTGCCTCCCTCCTTAGTCTAAGGAAGGTTCTCTCAGGTTCAGAATCAAAGGAAGTTGAAGCCCCGCTTCTTCTCCCTGTCATACAACCAACAAGTACAAGCAAAGAAAATAGGTGCAGACAGTATTTGTGTCAGAATTACTGTTAGTTGTGGGTGATGCAATATATCAAACAGTTAGTGGGTTAGCAAACAGAATTGAAAATAACAAAGAAAAACAAAAGAGCAGAGGGGGAAGGGAAGAAGTTTAACTGAAACAAAAAGTAAATTACTCAAACAGAAAAATGAAATTCACAAAATAAAAATGCTCAATCTAGTGATCTTCCAATTTAATCATTGTTGATGCACAATCAATCCCCGGCAACGGCGCCATAAACTTGATGCACGAAAAACTTGTCTCTCAATAAATCTCCCTTCGGCAAGTGTACCGAATTTGTCGTCAAGTAAAAACTCACAATAGAGTGAGGTCGAATCCCACAGGGATTGATTGATCAAGCAACTTTAATTAGAAGAATGTTCTAGTTGAGCGAATCCAGAATTTAGGTTGAGAGTTGCAGAAAATAGAATGGCGGGAATGTAAATAACAAAAAAGTAAATGCTAAAATTAAAGGACTGGAAGTAAATGACTGAAAATAAATTGCAGAATTGTAAATGGGAATGGGGGATTTGCTCATAAAAGTAAATGGCAGAAATTAAAGAGAATGGGTAAGATCAGAGATGGGGAGTTCATTAGGCTTAGGAGATGTTGCAATTCTCTGGATCAAGTTCATTTTAATCTCTTCCTCAATCAATGCACTCATTGATCTCCTTGGCAATCTTAAGTGATTGAATTACAATTTCTTGCAATTCAATCTCTCAAATCTTGATCAATAGCCAATTCCTTGGTCAATTGCTCATGAGAAGAGATGAAGTATGGTCATTGATTATACCACATGCATTTCCCAAATCAAGTATTGAGAGGGTTATAGTCACATACCCATCCAAACCCAATTTGGTCCAGCATGAGAAAGCATTTCTAGCTTGATCTCTTCATTCCTCTTTCAAGGTTCAAAAGAGATCCAAGTTTGAATAGCTTCTCTTCCAAGATAACTACTCAATTGGATGAAGATCGAAAGCTTTCAAGTAAAATCAAGAGGAAAGATAGAAGAAGAATAATGAAAATTAGTATTGATCCATCAAATTACAACAGAGCTCCCTAACCCAATGAAAGGGGTTTAGTTGTTCATAGCTCTTGAAAATGAAAACAAAGATGGAGAATACATCATAAAACTAGAAATTGCAAAGAAAGTAAAATACAGAGAGTAGTTCTCTTTTTCCCAGCCTCCAGAACTTCTTCTCAATTCAAAGCTACTCCTATATATACTACTCTTCTCAGCTTCTAGTGTGATTCTTCAAGTCTTGGGCCTTTGGATCTTTAGTTTGAAGCAGTTCCTTTCTTTATTTGGGCTTGGCTTTACTTGCAGAGAGAAAGTGTGAAGTGGGCGGAGACTTTAGTTCAGGACGTTAGGGGTGTTAATATTTAGTGAGAATATAAGTTCGAGAACGTTAGTGACACTTAACATTGTCACTAACGTTCCAATGCACCCCTTTGCCTCACGTTAAAACCCACGTTAACTAGGTTAACGTGGCTTTTAACGTTGCCTTGTTAACCTTCGAGAACGTTAGTGACACTCAACATTGTCACTAACGTTCCAGTGTGCCCCTTCTTGCTTCACGTTAAAGCCCACGTTAACTAGGTTAACGTGGCTTCTAACGTGGCTTTTGCGATCCTTCGAGAACGTTAGTGACATTCAACATTGTCACTAACGTTCCAATGTGCCCCTAGGTCTCACGTTAAAGTCCACGTTAACTAGGTCAACGTGGCTTCTAACGTGGCCATCTTTAGCCATCCCAACGTTAGTGACAATGTTGAGTGTCACTAACGTTGGCTCATCCTTCATTCCTCATCGTTAGCTTCCACGTTAACCAAGTTAACGTGGAAGTTAACGTGACTCTTGGGGGTTGTGTGGTTGCTTCAACGTTAATGACAATGTTGAGTGTCACTAACGTTGTCGACAACTCTTCATCCCTTACGTTAGTTCCCACGTTAACCAAGTTAACATGGGAGTTAACGTGGTACTTTGCACCATAGGCCAACGTTAGTGACAATGTTGAGTGTCACTAACGTTGGCTTCTCTTCCCCCCTTAACGTTAGAGGCCACGTTAACTAGGTTAACGTGGCTTCTAACGTGGCCACTTATGAGTAATTGCCAACGTTAGTGACAATGTTAAGTGTCACTAACGTTGGCTCAACTTCTCTTCTCCACGTTAGAGTTCACGTTAACTTAGTCAACGTGACTCTCTAACGTGGGCATTGATGGCTTTTTTAGAGTGTTATTGGCAATCACTTTTCTCATTAACCTTGCAAGTTACCTCCCCTTTTCTTGCTTCCTTTTGGTCCTGAAATCAAGCAATAAAGTGCATCAAAGCTCTAGTCCAAGTCATGAGTAATGCAACACAATATTTGTCACTAAACTTATGCAAAATCCTCATGAAATTATGTAAAATGCACAATGTATGCTTGAATCAAGGCATAAGTGAATATCTATCCAAAACTAGCTTATTTCCTAAAGAAATGCATGAAACTAACCTAAAAACAGTAAAGAAAAGGTCAGTGAAACTAGCCAAGATGCCCTGGCATCAAGGAGAAAGAAGGAGAAAGGAGAGAAGAACGAAGAAGAAAATGAAAAACGGGACGCGACACACGCGCGTGCATCATGCGTGCGCGTGAAAACGGAAACAGCCAGGTGACGCATAAGCGTCGCCCACGCGTACGCGTGGGTGGCCATAAAGGAACACCGACGCGCGAGCATCGGTCACGCGTACGCTTGACTACTCGCGCGACTCCAGCACCATGGCCACATAACTCTCTGTTCAATTCACTCTTTATGCCGATTTTCATCCCCACGCGTACGCGTCGCTGATGCTTACGCGTGGGTTGAAATTTCTGTAGGGGACGCGTATGCGTGAGGCACGCGTACGCATGGGGTGGCTTGTGTGCCACGCACCCCCTCTCGCGCGTCTCCATCGATACTCTCTGTCCCTTTCATTAATATTGCGAACCTGCATGTGACGCATGCGTGTCATCGACGCTTACGCGTCGATCGCAAAATTTTTTTTAGACAACTAAACCATGATTTAAACGAAATAAACATAACTAAAAATGAAAAATACAACTTATTACTAATCTAAACAAAAGGGAAATTAGAAAGAATTTACCATAGTGGGGTGTCTCCCACCTAGCACTTTTAGTTAAAGTCCTTAATTTTGACATTTGGTGAGCTTCTCGTCATGGTGGCTTGTGCTTGAACTCATCTTGAAACTTCCACAACGCTTGGACTTCCAATAAGCGTCAACATTCCCAAGTGAATTCACCAAGCCTTGATGAAGTTCTTCACAAGCTTTGAGCTCCCAAAGTTGATCCTCTTGTATGCCCGGATCCCAAATCTTGTTTCTACACCCGTCTTCAAGTTGATCATCATGATTCCATCTGGGTGGTTTAGCCTTGGAATTCTCATGTAAGCACCCAAACACCTCCTAGACCCAATCAATTGAGAATTATACCAACCCTTACAATTAGGCCTTGAGCTTCCAACCATAACGAACCTAGGATGGTGTTGCCAACCACTAACCCTCTCCCCTTTACTCTTAAAACCACAGATAGCTCTAAGTTGTCCATCCATTTCAAGCAGACCATATTCAAGTGGGAGGTAGAGTTTAAGGATAAGAATTTTACCCACTTGAATGTTGTGTTGGATGGTAATGGCTTGGGGGGAGGAATCTCCAATGGCGGCCTTGCCAATGTATGCTTCACTCTCTTGGGCTCCTCTTTGATGATCTCCACCTCTTGACAAGCTTCTGCAACATTGACCTCTTCTTTAAGTCCATTGGGGGAGGATTCAATTGTTGATAAAAACTCATCAATTATTGAATCCATCTCATAATCAACCTCCTCCAAGTCTTCAACCATGACATGCCTTGGAGGTTGTACACCCTCCTCAACATCAAATTCAAATGTTTTGGAAGGAGGCTTTATGACTTGAGATTCCCATGGAGGTTCCACATCTCCTAAGTCCTCAACCACTTCCTCTTCTTCAATAATTTCAGTTTTCTCTACTTGCTCTAGTACAAAATCTAACTCCTTAATAACTTCCACCTCTTGACAACTTTCTTCAATTTCCCCTAATTCTTCAACTACTCCTTCATCTTCAGGGGTCTCTCCTACCTCCACTTTTTGGGCCTCCTCTTGCTTCTCTTGAAGTATGGATGCGTGAACCCGATCCATTACGTCCCTAAGACGATCCATTCTCTCTTGTTCCATGTCAATAGCATAATTGGGATCATGTTGCTCTTGGATTGATGGATATGGGTGAAAAGTAAGTGCACCAGAGCTTGAGGGTTGAGTATTGGGAGTAAAAGATGGATCCACACGGGATATAAGAGCTTGGAGAGTAGAGGTGAGACCAGTGAGAGTAGAGGTAAGTGTGGTTTGAAGCTTTCTTTGCCCTTAGCGAATGGCACTAAAGGTATCATCTATGGGAGCTTGGGGTGGATAGGAGGGTTCATTTGTTGGGAGAAAAGGCTCATAATACGGAGGTGGTTCTTCTTGATAAGGGTATGGAGATGGTATATATTGAGGTGGTGGTTCTGGGTATAGTTCATATGGTTCGTATGGTGGTTGGTGTGGTGGATAAGGGTTAGGGTCATATGGAGGTGAATGGTGGAAAGGGGCTTGTGAGTATGGTGGTTCAAAGCTACCTTGAGGAGGGGGTTCATAGGCATATGGTGGGGTTTGTTGGTAACTACAAAGGGTCCACCATATCCATTGTCTTGGTATGCACCTTGGAATATCTCTTGCTCATAGTAAGTTGGAGGAGGTTGTTGCCAAGAGGGTTGATCAAATCCTTGTGGCTCCTCCCATCTTTGATTGTCCCAACATTGATGCATGTTCTCATTATAGCTTTCATTCCCTACAACATAATTTGAACCAAACTCATAGCCAAAGGGGTGAGAATTCATAGTAGCAAATAAAAACAAAAGCTAATAGAAAATACGCAATAAAATCCTAAAACTAACAAAAGCTAACAAATAAGCAAAAGGCAAATATGTATAATAACCAATAATAAGGCACACGTTTGCAATTCCCCGGCAACGGCGCCATTTTGATGAACGGATTTTTTTAATGGTTTAGAATTCCTCAATGAATTCTCGTTACAAGTATAGTTTTTAAACCAACAAATAATCCTTTCATGAAAAAAATTGTTTGTCACAAGTAACAAACCCCAATAAAAATAATAACCGAATTATTCAAACCTCGGGTCGTCTCTCAAGGAATTGCAGGGAAGTGTACTTATAATTGGTTATGGAATTTTATCTTTTTGGGTTTTTAAATGTTGAACAAGGAAATAGAATAATAATTGTGAAAAGTCCTAGCAAGGATTGATAATTAGAAGTCCTATCCTCATTATCATCATCAATTGTGACAAGAATCGTCCATTGCTCCACTTAGTCAACCTCTAACAATGAAGAAAAGTCAAGTGGAAATAATCAATTTGATTCCTCAAGTCCTAGTCAACTCCTAAGGAAAGACTAGCTTTAGTGGAATTCAAATCAACTAGCAACTTTCAATTGCTAATCAACAAAAGAGTTTGATAACTCAAGAGTCTCCAATTACTCAATCTAAGCTAAGAACATAAAAAGCTAATTTAAAATCCAACCAAGTATTTTATCAAACACTTGGAAGGCACAACATAAAAGCATAGAATAGTAATAAGAGATAATAAAATCCAAACAACCTATTGAAAGTATCAATAACATAAATTGAAGAAAGTAATCATAAATATGAAATACCTCAAATTTCATTAAATAGAAAATCAAATCTAACATGAGAATTCATAAACTAAAGTAGATAAATAAATAAATCACCAAGAGAAGAGAAACTAAAGTGCTAGAATAAATAAGAGTAGAAGAGAAACTAAATTAAAATAAGATAGAATTCAGAAATTGAAAGGGATAAAACTAAGAATCCTAAAACCTAGAGAGAGGAGAGAGCCCCTCTCTCTAGAAAACTACATCTAAAACCTAAAATTATGTCAATGAATGTTGTATGAATGATTCCCCAACTCTGCAGCCTCTAATCTGTGTTTTCGGGCTTGGAACTGGGCTAAAAAGCCCTAGAAATTGCCCCCAGCGATTTCTAATATGTCCAGCACGTGGCTCTGTCACGCGTACGCGTCGCCCACTCGTACGCGTCGCTGAACTTTTGCAAGGTCACACGTACGTGTGATCCACGCGTGTGTGTCACCTAACTGCATAGAAACTATGTCAAATTTCATATCATTTTGAAGCCCTCAATGTTAGCTTTCCAATGCAACTGAAACTGCCTCATTTGGATCTTTGTAGCTCAAGTTATGATCGATTTAGTACGAATAGGTCAGTCTTGACAGCATAGCAATTCCTTCAATTTCTTGTATTCCTTCCACTTTTGCATGCTTCCTTTCCATCCTCTAAGACATTCCTTCCCTATAAACCCTAAAACACTTAACAAACATATCACGGCATCGAATGGTAATAAGAGAGGATTAAAATTAGATAATTTAAGGCCAAAGAAGCATGTTTTCAATCACAGCACAAAATTAAGAAGGAAAATGTAAAACATGCGAATTATATGAATAAGTGTGAGTTTAGTGGATAAAATCCACTCAATTAAGCACAAGATAAACCCTAAAAATGGGGTTTATCAGGCATATATCAGTCAAAATCTGGTCCAGTCTCTGATCGGTGTTGACCCTCTGAGTGTAAGAGTGAGGGTCATCTTTGGATCGTGGTAGCTGCAGTATCTCTCTCACTCTCTCCAGACTGAACTCCAGAATCCTCCCTCGGATCATAGTGTGCCAGTTCTTTGGGTCGGGGTTCAGGCTTTTAACAAGCTTGTAAGTCACCCAAGCATTGGCATAAAACTCCCTGACCATCAGCGCACCCACCTCAGTCGCGGGGTTGCATAGCGCTTGAAAACCCCTCCTCAAAATCTGTTCCCAGATCTCTAGATACTCATCCGACTATAGATCAAAGCAGACCTCTGGGATTACTTTCTTTTTGCTCACTATTCCATTAAAGTGATCCTCGTGGGTCTTAGAGAAGAACCGGGTAAAATCATATGGACCGAATGTAGGAGTCTTTTCCTTTCTCTTCCTTGAAGATGATTCACCGGTTTTGGGTGCCATGTGGAATATGAGAAGAAAGAAAAGCGGAGCGCCCTAACACCAAACTTAAAGCTTTTGCTTGTCCTCGAGCAAAGAAATAGAGGATAGGAAGAACGAGCAAAGAAATAAAGGCAAAAAGAGGGAAGAAAGTGGAAAGGTGGGTTGGGTTGGGTTGCGTGCGGTCACCAGTAGAAAAGAAATAAATGGGAAGATGAGAAAGGGAAGGGTGTTGGGAACATAAAAAGGGATAGTGGTTTTGTAATGGAGGGGGGTTGAGCTACGGTTAAAATGGTGAAGAGTTGGTGAAATGAAATTAAATGGGGGAGTGGAGAAGGTTGAATGGGAAAAGTATGAAGGGTAGAAGGATGGAGAATGAAGTGTGGTGAAAAATGAAAAGGGAAGTGATATTTATAGAGAGGAGGGGAGGCGGCACAGTTTTGGTAGGAAGGGTAGGGGCTGAATGTAATTGAATGTGGTTAATGGTGATTGGGGTAGGTGAATATGGGAAAGAGGGATTTGGAGGGATTGATAGGATATGATAGGTTGATGGGAGGTGTAGTTGGAAAATGCGTGCATGAATGTGGATGAAAAAATGGGTAGCGGGAGAGAGAGAGTAGGGGTATTAATTTGAATGGTCAAAAGGGAGAGGATGGGGGGTAACCATTGGCACGGTCAAGAACTTTCTTCAAAATTTAAAAATTCACGTTGTTGGCACAAAATGCCAGCTCCAACGTTTAGCACCCCAATGCTATACTACTCATGCCATCTAGGGTGTTAAATGCCACCCTTGGCATTTAACGCCAGAATTGGATCTCCCTTTCTTTTTTAGAGGACGAGACATGGTGCTAAACGCCTTATGAGGTATGAAAACGTTGAGAGTTGTGCCCTCTAGGGCGTTAAACGCCCTCCCTGGCGTTTAAGGTGTTTAACGCCAGCTTCTGTCTGCCAACCCAGGCACTAAATGCCCAGCCTGGCATTTAGCACCCCAAACAACATAAGACCCATGAAATTGTGTGCTTTCTGGCGCTGAACACCCAGCCTGGCATTTAGCGCCCAAGCATTCGAGTGGACTTTGCTCCAGGGTGTTCTGTTTCTCCTTTAAAGTCCTCCTATCCCTGTTCTACACACTTTGCACGACCACAAACATTATAAAACCAAGGAAAACTGTGAATAAAAATCAGAAATAATTGAAAATCAAACTAAAATAAAACCAAAGGATACTTAGGATTGGGTTACCTCCCAATAAGCGCTTATTTACCATCATTAGCTTGACGGTCAGCTCCATTAAGGAGGGGGTGATCATAGGCCCTTAGCTCTTTGCCTCTCACAGTGAATATTTTTCTTGTGCTCTTATGGATTAACTCTATATGCTCAAGAGAGAGGATCATGTTCAATGTATGAGACAGGATTGGACTTTTAGTAACTACCACCTTCATTCATAGTGAGAGATCTTCTTATTCCTCCAACCCCTGGGTATCTTCTTCTTGGGACCTTCTTCCTTGGTGGATGATTCACACCCAACACTTAACTAAGGTTTGTTGTCAGGAGAAATTGTTTTGACTCCCGCCAAAGAAGGTTTGAACTGTGAAGGCTGTTGTATTTCAATCAGGCATCCTTGTAGACTTGGGTTGGTAAGTTCACTCTTCATGCAAGTACCTCCCTCATCAGAGTGATGTAAAGGTCTAAAAATCTTGAATACCAAGTAATCTTCATGCATCCTTAGAACCAAATCCCCTTTCTCCACATTAATCAGAGCTCTTACAGTGGCTAGAAATGGTCTTCCCAGGATGATAGAGTCTTTTTCATCCTCTCTGATGTCAAGAATCACAAAGTCTGTAGGGAGGAAGAATTTTCCAACCTTAACCAAGATATTTTCCACTATTCCATCACTACAACATTTTGGGTCTATGGCCACAGTTTTTTTGCCACGGTAAAAAACCATGACCATCGACCCTCTGTGCTCACAGTTTTTTACCGTGACAAAAAAAAAGCTATGGTCACGGTTTATAGGGGTGACCTAAACGGGTCTATAGTCACGGTTTTTTGGGGTGACCAAAAAGGGTTTATGGTCACGGTTTTTTATGGTAACCTAAAGGGGTCTATGGTCACGATTTTGGGGGTGACCTAAAATGGTCTATGGTCACGGTTTTTTACCGTGACCAAAAGACATCTATGGTCACGGTTTTTTGGGTGACCAAAAAGGGTTTATGGTCACGGTTTTTTAAAAAAAAGTGACCTAAATGAGTCTATGGTCACGGTTTTTTGGGGTGACCTAAAGGGGTCTATGGTTACGATTTTGGGGGTGACCTAAAATAGTCTATGGTCATGGTTTTTCACTGTGACCAAAAGACATCTATGGTCACGGTTTTGAGGGGTGACCAAAGAAAGTCTATGGTCACGGTTTTACGAAAGGGTGACCTAAAAGGGTCTATGGTCACGGTTTTTTAGGGTGACCTAAAGGAGTTTATAATCACGGTTTTAGAGGGTGACCTTAAATGGTCTATGGTCACAGTTTTTTAAAAATAGATGACTATAGAATATCTATAGTCACGATTTTTTGGAATGACCATAGAATAAGGTTTTTGAAATTATTTTGTTTAAATCCCCGCCCCCCCCCCCAAATCAAAAACATCGTCGTTTACCCCCTCTCTTCCCAAAATCCCCTTCCCTCCCAAAATCCCCGTTCCCTCGTATTAGCTAAGTCTTAACTTAGGAAACAATAGTGGAAAAGATAACCCTAGCCAAGCCCTCTTTCATTCTTGCTCCCTGGCCTATTCGTCGTGCAAAACCCTCGTCGTCTTACTTCAACCGTCTCAGTGTGCCATCACCGTCGTCGTCGCCACTCCATCTTCTCAGACGCATAACCAAAACCAGTTGCCATTTACGCAGAATCGGTTGCACAAAGTTGCCGCACCTTCACCGGTCACCAATTCATCGCCACTCTGCCACTCCTTTGTCACCTCTTTGCTGTGCTTCGTTTCCATCTTCGCCGCCGTTCCTTGTAAGTCCCTTTTTTGTGTGATTTTGGTGCATGAATCCCCACACTCCGTATAACTGTACCAGCAAGTGCACTGGGTCGTCCAAGTAACACCTGAGCGAGTCAGGGTCAATCCCACGAGGATTGTGGTTTGAAGCAAGCTATGGTTATCTTGCATGTCTTAGTCAGGCAAAATCAAGAGGTTATTGGTTTGAATGCATATGAAGAATAAGAAAAGTTTATAAAATACTTTGTGAATTTGAATGGAATCAGTAATAGGAAGATGGTTAAGGATTGGAGTTGCTTTGTCTTTCTGAATTAACTCTTGTATTACTGTCTCCTTTGCTTGTGAATAATTTCTTATATTGCAGGCTGTATGTGATCGATGCCGTATAGCGCGGTCATTAATCTCCTCCGCTTCAGATCAAATGCCGTATGGCCACGGTCATCCAATCTGAACGAGGGTGAAGCTCTAGCAGTTCATTTTCTTTGGTGATCCTACTCAAAACGCCACAGACAAGGTCAAATCTTCTGGATCAGAGAATGCTGCTTCTTTGGGTTCTAGCCTCTACCACAGAGACCCTAATCTCCCCAAAAATTGGCTGAACTGGTGTCTCGAGAAGTCCCCAACGAAGTCGTGGATTAGCCTTCTGAGAGATGTATAATCAAGCTGGCAGTTCAGGCTTTCCAGCCACGTATTCACACGAACCCAAGTAGACACGAGTGGTTGTCGGGTACGCGATCTTAGTATGATGAATAGAGCTGATTGTCATGGATCATCCCATTCACCATGTTGAAGAATGAGTATACATCTTAGAATTAAATAAAACATGGATTGAAGAAAAACAGTAATACTTTTATTAATTCATAGAACTCAACAGGACTCCTCCCCTCAACCTAGGAGGTTTAGAAACTCATACTGATAGAAAATACAATGGTAAAGTAAAATATGGTGTGCGTCCCAAAAGAAGATGTTAAACAGGTGTGATCTTCTCCCTTAAATACTAAACTAATGACTAGTAAGGGTAAAACAGTCTTTTTAGTGCTAAAATTCACTTCTGGAGCCCACTTGGTGAGTGTTTGGGCTGAGCTTTGATGAGATTCACGTGCTATGAGGCCTCTAGGGCATTAAACGGTAGCTAGGGGGTCCTCTTTGGGCGTTTGGACGCTGGTATCTTCTCCTTGGGTGCTTGACGCCTGAAAGGGGGCAGGAGGTTGGCGTTGGACGCCAGTTTTGGGCCTTCTAATCTGAAGCAAAGTATGGACTATTTGGTATACATTGCTGGAAAGCTCTGAGAATTAGCTTTCCATAGCCATTGAGAACGCTCCATTTTAGACTTCTGTAACTCCAGAAAAGCTCTTCCAAGTGCAAGGAGGTCAGATCCGAATAGCATCTTCCGTGCTTTCTCTGTCTCTGAATCAGACTTTTGTTCCAGCTCTTCAATTTTAGCCACAAAATACATGAAATTGCATAAAAATACATAAACTCAATGTAGAATCCAAAAATGTGAATTTAACACTAAAACCTATAAAAACTTAATAGAAATTAAACAAAACATGCTAAAAACTATATGAAAATAATGCCAAAAAGCGTATAAAATATCTGCTCATTAATTTTGAACTCTGATAAATAGAGTTCATGTGAAATGTGTGTTACTTTTTCCGGTTTTATATATATCATACTATGTTGCTTGGTTATAATTAAAAATTTAATAAAATTATAAGAGTAAATTGTTGGTTGCAACTTAGACAGGCCAAAAATGATGATGTTCATTTCCATTTCTATTTTTGAATCCTAAACAGGTTGTTGTTCCCAAAGATAGCGAACGAGGAGTGCATTTTAAAATGATTGGTAGCTTTATTTGTGCAATGATGATTGGTGTGTATGGTACTTTCTTATTGCTAATGGCAATGGCCTTTTAAAATTGAAATTCTCAAGTGTATTTCAAGTCATTTTGCATCTTTGGATTAGGCTAGAACTTGAGAAGAGGATTAGGGAGCGAGTAGAAAGGGAGTTGCTGCAAGCTACTAGTTAGTCATATGCTAAGGTTGTTGCTTAAATCTTATTTTATCAATTATTTTTAGTTTCTTTGAAGGAAATGTTTTTTCTCCTTTACTTGTTAGAATTCTAAATGTCTAGGATTGAAAACAAGAGAAAAACACAAGGGTGAAGAGTTAGCTGTTAAAACTTAAAGTAGGGGTAAAGTTTCATGGATGAGCTTTATGTCTTAAATTGTGGGGTTAGACATAAATAGTTCCCTTAACTCATGTTATTTAAGTCTTTTGTTTGTTGTTCTTTTGTATGGAAAGTAATTAGATGAAAGCAAATAATTGTCAATCTACAAGTTTTCTTTTTCCTTAAATTTCCATTCTATAATGTTTGTCAATCTACAAGTTTTCTTTTTCCTTAAATTCCGATTCTATGGTTTCATAATAACACTGCCTATTAATATCATACAGAACTCAAATGCACCCATTTTTATGCATGGAGCATATATTCTTTAATTTCAAGGCTTGGATTTCTCATGAGTTGCATGTTTAATGGAAATATCTTTGTTATTTTCTGTGGTTAATCTATTTATCTTTTATTTGCTTAATATTCACTTCTCACCAAAGTGTCAAATATCCAGTTAGTTGTGGAATGTGTGCTATATCATAATTTATTCATTTGTTTTTTCTTACTTCCTATCTTTATTAATTTTTTTTTTTGTTATCTTGGATTTCTGAAAGATATATCATGTGTATATTTAATATAAAAAGATTATTTGTAATATAAAAATAAATAACATGTGTATATGTACAAAAAAAAACACAAAAAGTTAATTAGTGATAATGATGATAGATGGAGCTAAACTTTTGTGTGTTAGTACTTCTCATAATGCATATCCGCTCTTAATTAATATCATATCATCAACTTTATATATATTAGTCTAAAGTAATTACATTCATATGTACATCATATGCGTTCGTAATTCTTTTATAGGAGTAGTTAGTTTTCATGGTAGAAAATAAAAAAATTTAATTTGTTCAGATTAGTAATTTAGTATTATTAGAACTTTAAATGAGGGTGTATAGCTAAATCCTTAAAAAATAAAAGATACAACTTTTATTTGTTATTAGTCTTTTTCTTTGAAGATAGAAAGTGTAGTTTCTAAAAAATGCTATATTATCAATGATTTTTCCTCCTAACTTAAGCATGTGAACCTTTGCCATATAAATGGCTTGTTTTTGTGGAAGGCAAATAATTGAATGGGTTTGACATAAGCATGAAAATGATTCTGCTTTAGTTGTAAATTCTCTCCATGACTTGTTCTGTTTTGTTGGGAGTTGGGAACATTCTTATGATGTTATAGTAAAATTAATGGTAAGAAATTAAGAATATTGAATATTTGAATATTGAATGTTGAATATTTAGTTACATTTTCATTGCATAGCAATTAAACTTGTGTATAGCTATTTATTGCGGTGTGTGTTAACTATTAAGGATTAATGGTATTCTGTTGGAAAATATTTATAGGTTGATGGTGGCAAGAAGAAAGGTAGAGGTGGATTTCAAGTGGGGAAGAGAAAGGTGAAGACTAAGTTGACAGGCAATGGAGCTTGATAAATGAGGTTTGACTTTATTTTTGTGATTTTAGGTCTGATTTCATTGTAATAGTTGTCTCTTTTCTACAATTTTGTCTCTAATCACCATCTATAACTTAATAATACAATCTAAGAATTTTCATTTAGATATTACTATTCATTGATAACAAATAATGCTCATGTATTCAACTTTGTTATGGTAGTTGTCTCTCCTCTATAACTTTGCCTCTAATCATCTATGAACTTTATACAATTTACAGATCTACCTTTTCATCTTATTATTAATAAAAGATAATTTACACTCAATTCACCATACACACACGCTGCCTATATATTGTGTTTGTTTGATAAATTAGTTGTTGATGGGAAGAAAGCTTAGCTTTTTGTTTACTTGATGCGGTATATACTTAGTACTAGTACTGAGTGAAGTTCAATATTATAGGATCTCGTGAGGTGTAATTGATTTATTAATGTCCTTCTATAACATCTAAATCTGCATATTTGCATCTTTAACATCAAATATTTGCATATTCTCTTTTATTTTATCACTTATTTTTAGTGTGTTGGCCATTTTTAATAACATAGAATGAAATTATCCCAAGTAGCATGATCCTACTTTTTTGGCACGTGAATGTTTTAAGGTAGGGTAATTTGTTTTTTCTGGAAATAGAATTTGAAGCTTGTTTCTTTTGTGAATTCATTCTCTTTTATTTTAGCAAAATTTTGGAAATAGCAAAAAAGGAGGAAATGTAAACAGAAACTAATAGTGTACAATTTTTTGTGCATCTGCTTATTTGTTATTATGTTCTTTACTATTGCTTTCAGATGTACAATGTTCTCTGTTCTGACATGTTTATTTCTTTTGCTACCAGGAGGACATGATATGAAGAAAATATTTTCCATAGCAATATGAGATGGGATGGGTCTCATATATATTTTTAGTTATCTAAATGTAATATTTTGATGTGTTCTATACTTTTTGTAAACAGACTTTACCCGGTATTACATGTAATGGATAAATTACACTCTGTTTTTATTTGTGTTGTTTGGATTAAAAACATATCTAGCTTATAATATAATTTTTATGATTTAGATGTCTTGAATTTCTCATTTTTAGATTTATTTTGTGATTATCATAAATTTGGGATGTGATTATGCTTTAAAAAAATAAATCTCATAAAACAAATATAGTCACGGTTTTAAGGAGGGGTGACCATAGAGGCTATGGCCATGACAAAAATCGTGACCATAGATACAGCTATGGTCACGGTTTTAAGGTGGGGTGACCATAGAGGCTATGGCCACGGCAAAAACTGTGATCATAAATAATGCTATGGTCACGGTTTTAAGGTGGGGTGACCATAGAGGCTTTGGTCACGGTGAAAACCGTGACCATAGATAAGACTATGGTCATGGTTTTAAGGAGGGGTGACCATAGAGGCTATGGTCACGGTAATAGATAAGGCTATGGTCAAGGTTTTTATGTGTGACCATAGATTAACCTATGGTCACGGTGAAAAAACGTGGGCTAAAGTGTCAGAATTTGAAAATTGTAACCATGACCATAGATAAAAAAAACCGTGACCATAGACCTATGGCCATGAGAGAATAGGCCACAGTAAAAAACCATAACCATAGATCTATGGTCACCATTTTTACTAGTTATTGTCACGGTTTTTTACCGTGACCATAAGCCTTTTTTTGTAGTGCATGTGCTTGTTTTAGTGACTTGTTTGCCATTTGTAAAGCTACCCTTGTTGGTTGTGCCTCTTGAATTTGCAATTTCTTTATCATAGACAAGGGAATCAAATTAATGCTTGCTCCAAGATCACTGATAAAACCCATTTGTAGGGTTTATCTTGTGTTGAATTTAGAGGATTTTATCATCTTTTCCTACATTTATTCAATGAAATAGCATGGTTTCGTAAATTCTCCTTTAATTGTGCTTAAGAGTGAAAATATTCTTTTTAGATCTTAAAATAGCTAAATTTAATTCACCTTGATTCCATTAGATTCCTTGATATATTTGTTAAGTGATTTCAGATTTAGGAGGCAAAGATTGGATCAAGGGAATGAAGAAAAAGCATGTAAAAATGGAGAACTTATGAAGAAATGAAGGAATCGCAAAAGCTGTCAAGCCGACCTCTTCGCACTTAATAGACCATAACTTGAGCTACAAAGGTCCAAATGATGCGGTTCTAGTTGAGTTAGAAAGCTAACATCCGGGGCTTCAAAATGATATAAGATTTGCCATAGTTGCACCACACATAAGAGCGTGAACGCACACGGTACGTGTATGCGCTGATGTGCACGTGACCCACTAAAGTGCAACTCGTGGCCAGCAATTTCTGGTGCATTTTGGGGCCCAATCCAACTCATTTCTGATGCTATTTGACCGAAGAATTGAAGAGGGATGAGACACCTAGTTGATTAGTTGAGTTTTATTTTAGTTTTATCATGCTTTAGTTAGTTTCTAGAGAGAGAAGCTCTCTCTTCTCGCTAGAATTAGGAGTAGGTTAGATCTAGATTAGGAATTCTTAGATCTAGGTTAATTTCATTCTTTGATTTACTTTTCCTTTTGTAATTCTTCTTCTTCTACATCTCTTCTCTCTAGTTTAGCATTTAATTCTTGTAATTCTTTACTTTTATGTTGATGCACTTTTGTTCTTTTATTTCTCTTTAATGCAATTTATGTTTTCATGTTCCTTTATTGTTGAATTGCTTTGTTGTTGTTTAATTCCTTGCAATTAAGTAGAGTAGATTTACTTTCCTTGCAATTTTACTATGTTTTCCTTTTATGCCTTCCAAGTGTTTGATAAAATGCTTGGTTGGATTTTAGAGTAGAATTTTATGTTCTTGGCTTGGGAAGGTAACTTAGGAACTCTTGAGTTACTAATGTCCAAGTGATTGACGATTGGGAGCCATTAACGCTAGATCTCACTAATTAATTTGGTGGAGAACTAGGACTTATGGACTTGAATTGACATAGCTCATTTGACTTTCCTTTATTAGTTAGAAGATGACTTAATGGGGTTGATCCTTGCCAATTCTCATGTTGTGGTTAGTGATAGGGATAGAGATCCTTGACCACCAACCCTTGCCAAGACCTTTTTAGTTGTTAGTTTATTTTCATTGCCATTTACATTTCTTGTTTCTTATCCCAAAAATCCCAAAATATCTCATAACCAATAACAAGACACTTTATTGCAATTCCTAGGGAGAACGACCCGAGGTTCAATACTTCGGTTTATAAATTTAGGGGTTTGTACTTGTGACAAACAAATTTTTGCATGAAAGGATTATTGCTTGGTTTAGAAACTATACTTGCAACGAGAATTCATTTGAGAATTTTAAACCACACAAAAATCTGATCATCAAAATGGCGCCATTGCCGGGGAGTTGTAATGGTGTTGTGTTATTGGTTATTGTATATATGTGAATATTGTGAATAGCTTGATTTTTAGATTGCTTGCTAGTTTTTTTGCTAGTTTAGGACTTTATTTCATTATTTCTTATTAGCTTTTGTCTTTATTTTCCCCTTTTTACCATGAATTCTCACTTTGGCTATGAGTTTGGTTCTAACTATGTTGTAGGAAATGAGGACTATAATGAGAATGTGTATCAAGGATGGGATAACCAAAAGTGGGATGAGCCATATGTATATGATCAATCTTCATGGCAACAACCTCCACCAATGCACTATGAAGAAGAGCCATTCTATGATGCATACCAATCCAACGGCTATGGTGAATCTCCTTGTGACTTTCAAGAACCACCACCATATGCCTATGAGTCATATCCTCAACATGAACCTCAACCACACTCACAAGCCTATTTTCACCAAACACCTCCATATGACCCTAATCCATTTCCACCATACCAACCACCTTTTGAACCATATGAGCCATACATGGAACTACCACTCCAAGATCACCACTCCCAAGAACCACCTCAATATATACCACCATACCCTTACCACGAAGAACCACCTTCCTATTATGAACCCATTTTCCAAGACATTGAACCCTCCTACCCACCCCAATCCTCAATGGATGAAATCCTTAGCCTTATACTTCAAGGGCAAGGAGAAATACAAAGGGAGACACTAGAATTTGTGGCTACCTTGACCAAGGTTGTAAGCACCTTAGCCTCCCAATATTTGAGCAGTCAAAGCACTCCCATGGTCACATGTGGAGAATCAATTGAAGAGCAAAGCATGAAGGAGAGATTGGAAACTCCGATAGAGATGGAGGAAGGCCACTTTGTGTTAGAACAATTGGAGGAACCTATGATCATTGAAGAAGAGGAAGAAGTGGTTGAAGACTTAGGAGATGCGGAACCTCCTTTGGAACCTAGAGTTGAAGAGAACCTCTCCAAGAAGATTGAATTTGATGTTGAGGAGAAAAGTGCACAACCTCCAAAACAATTATTGAATGAAGACTTGGAAGGAATGGAGCAAGAATTGAGTTCCCTTGAAGATGAAGATCATGCATCCAACCTTCTTGGTGATGAATCATTTGAATTTGAAGAACCTTCTCCCAATGAGATAGAAAGCAATGGGGAAGTAGATTTCTCTCAACCTCCCATTTATGATTTAAGTGATGGAAAAGAGGTAGATGAAATTGATGAACAAATGGTTGAAATTGAAGAAAGTTGTCAAGAGGTGGAGGTAGTCAAAGAAGAACACAGAGGAGTAGAGCTTACAAGCACATTGGAGATACCTCTCCCCAAGCTACCATCATCCATTCTTTCATTCAAGTGGGTAAATTTCTTATACTTAAGCTTTATTATTCCCCTTGAATATGGTTTTCTAGAGACAGATGGTCAACTTAGATATATTTGTGGCTTTAAGAGCAAAAGGGAGATGGCTAATGGTTGGAAATATCATTCTAGGTGCATGATGGCTACACGTTCAAAGCTTAATTGCAACGGTTGGTGTAGAACTAGATTGCTTGGGTCTAGGATGTTGTTTGGTTGCTTAAATGAGAATTGCAAGATCGTGCCACCCGGATGGAATAATAATGATCAATTTAAGGACGGGTGTCAAAACAAAGTGTGGGATCCCAGATCGCACAAGGAAAATCAAATTTGGGAGCTTATGGTTTGTGAAGAACTCCATCAAAGCTTGAAGATATTAAAACTGAAGAATGGAGCTTATTGGAGATTCAAGCATTGGTGGATGTTCAAGATAGCTTCAAACACAAGCCACCTTGAGAGGAGCTCCCTATAAGTCCAACTTAAGGACAATAAACAAAAGTGCTAGGTGGAAAACACCCCACCATAGTAAATTCTTTTCATTTTTCCCTTTTGTATATATTGGTACTTAGTTTAATTTCATGTTTTGTTGAGTTTGTTGAGTATGATTGGTAGTTTAGTAGGTTAAATAAGGTTTTATGGTGTTTTGGTAGCTGTTGGGAAGTTTAGAATGCTTGTATTGGTACAAAAACATAGAAAAATTTTGAAAAATAGAGCACCATCCACGCGTACGCATGCATTCAGCATTTTCACCCCTCCACGTGCACGCGCTATGTGCGCGTACGCGTGGATTGAAAAAATTTCATCCCTCCATGCATTGACCCGAGAGTTGCGCCTACACTGCGCCATCACCATGCCTGAAGCACAAACCAATCCGCGCGTACGCACACCTAGCGCGTACGCGTCCATGATCCCAAATGCGCAATGCACGCGCACGCACGCTGTGCGCGCGCGCCGATAGCACCACTTGCCCTCCTGGTACATGTTCCAGAGAGTTGGGCCAATCTTGGGCTGACACTATGCGCCCAGCCTAGCCGATGCGTGCGCGCACCTGGCGCGTACGTGTGCCTCGGCCAATCTGCGCATCGGCGCGCGCATGCGTGCATGACGCGTCCGCGCTGGTAAAAAAATAGTTTTTTTCTCTCCTCTTCCATTTTCTTTCGTTTATCGCATTCGTATACTTCTATTCTTTGCATTTCAATTTTGTTTTTATAGCCTGTTTTCATTTTTTTCTTTTTCTAAGTTTCTCATTTTAATAATGGTGTTGAATTCTCTTACTCAATTGTTGAGAATTTCTTGCATTGTTTTGGTGCTTCATGACTTGTTTCATATTGATGGATGATGAAACTTTTACATCAATGGTTCGTCTTTTATAACTCTTGTATCCCTTGTGCATTGATATGAGCTCATATTGTTTTTCATGATCCACTTTTTCTTATTTGAACTTGATGCTCAATTTGCTCTTCATGCTTTGACTTTACTCTTGCATTAAGTATTAGTTGATATGCCATTAGCTCATATTCTTCTCTCCCTCACATGCGTAGCTAACATGTAGTGAGAACCCTACTTTTATTTGGTATTAGCCCCCGCCTATGTTCTATTTGCTTTAATATCTTTGTTATAAGCTTAATTTTTCTTTCCTTTTCTTTCCTTTTATGTTGGCCACCAAGAAAGAAGGAAAAAGGAAGAGTTTCTAAATGGGACAACAAACAAGTCATCCACACAACCTTTTGAAGGAGCTCATCAATTGTAGCAACACATCCCCCTTGCTCTTCTTTGCATGCACCGAGGATGGTGCAATCTTCAAGTGTGGAGAGGTCGTCCGATCGGTCGGCGATTTTGGGTGACATGTTTCTAATCTCAACACTTTTGCATTCCATTCTAGGGTTTTAGGATTTTTACTTGCATTTCCTTATTTTCGCATATATATACACAATAAGCTTAGTCAAAATAATGAGATTTTTCAAGATTTCTATCTATAGGGCACCTCAATTGATTTGAGTGAAAATTTTTCATTGAACTTGCTTGAATTATATATATATCGTGGAACATGATTTTTGAGCTAAGAACACAAGCAAGTGAGACTTGAGCCTAATGGTGTGGTTACATTATATAGCCACTTATTTTTCCTTCTTGTGTGCATTATTCTCTTTCTATGATTGTGATCTTTAATTTGTTTGATTCTTTGTGTCCATTATTTTGTGTATTCATGCATTTATGTGATTGAGGCCATCATTTCATTTAGCTCACTTACCCAAATAGCCTTACCTTTTATCCTCCTTTGTTAGCCGATTTTGAGCCTACGATTAACCCACTTGTTCTTAATTTAGCACATTACAAGCCCTAAAGTGAAAAATAATAAAAGTCCTTATCTGGATCTTTGATTGGCTTAGGCTAGTGAGTGTGAGTATCATTCAAGTGTGGAAAATCTTGGGACATTGGGTGAATAAAAGGGTAGTTTTGTATTTTTGTTGTAAATATTGGGAATTGGGTACGTACTCATGTATTGATTAAATGTATAGACCTTATGCATTGATGTTCTTGTATATAGTTTGAAAGAAAAGAAAAAAAATGAGAAAAACAAAAGAAAAAGGAAAAGAAACAAAAAGAAAGAAAAAAAATAAGAAAAAAATAGAAAAAAATAGAAAAAAAAAAAGAAAAAGAAAAAAAGAAAAGAAATAAAAAGGGGACAAAATGCCCCAAAGCAAAGTGTAGCTCAATAAAATCAATGCATAAGTGTTGTGAAAAGAAAAGAATGCATGAGTATGTGAAAAAAAAAAGTAAAAAAAATGGGTAGTTAGGTTAGAACTTAATTGTATAGGATGTCATAGGTTTAGTGAGAAGTCTAAGCTTATCAAAGATTCAAATTTCAAGCTCACTCAACCATATATGCATCCTTACCTTGACCCTAGCCCCATTACAACCTATGAAAAGACCTCATGATACTTGTATGCATGCATTGAATAAATATTGATTGTTAGAAGAAAAACAAATCTTAGAAAGCATGAAATAGAGGAGAATTGAGAGAATCAACCCTAAACACTTGAGCGAATAGAGTGTAAACACATCCGGTAAGGGTTTGATGCTCAATTACATGTTTTCACCTATAATCATCACCTTTCTTGCAAGTTTGTAAAAATATTTAATAACTCAATTCAATTGTGGATTGGACTTGCTAGTCCTTAGCCCTTGTGCATATATGTTTCTTAGGAATTGATTTATTTTGACCAAGCAATTGTATTCATGTAGATAGTTGCATATAGGTAGGGTACATTTAGTTAGATTTCATTGAATAAATATTGATATCCTTTGCTTTCTCTTGGTTTAAACATGAGGACATGCTTGGTTTAAGTGTGGGGAGGTTGATAAACCCCATTTGTAGGGTTTATCTTGTGTTGAATTTAGAGGGTTTTATCATCTTTTCCCACATTTATTCAATGAAATAGCATGGTTTTATAACTTCTCCTTTAATTGTGCTTAAGAGTGAAAACATGCTTTTTAGGTCTTACAATAGCTAAATTTAATTTACCTTGATTCCATTAGGTGCCTTGATATGTTTGTTAACTAATTTCAGATTTAGGAGGCAAAGATTGGATCAAGGGAATGAAGGAAAAGCATGTAAAAATGGAGAACTCATAAAGAAATGAAGGAATTGCAAAAGCTATCAAGCCAACCTCTTCGCACTCAATTGACCATAACTTGAGCTACGAGGTCCAAATGATACGGTTCTAGTTGTGTTGGAAAGCTAACATCCGGGGCTTCAAAATGATATAAGATTTGTCATAGTTGCATCATGTATAGGGGCGTGCACGCGCACGGTACGCGTTCGTGCCGATGGGTGCACATGGTTCACTTAATGCAACTCGTGGCCAGCAATTTTAGAAGCCTTGTGGGCCCAATCTAACTTATTTCTGATGCTATTTAAGCCAAGGATTGAAGGGGAATTAACATACTTTTGATAATTAGTCATAGTTTAAGTTTTAGGAGTAGTTAGAGTTAGTTTTAGAGAGAGAAGCTCTCACTTCTCTCTAGGATTAGAATTAGGATTAGGTTTAGTTCTTAGATCTAGGTTTCAATTCATGCCTTCCTCTACTTTTGATTCTCAATTCTTGTTGTTACATTTATCTTCCTCTATTCTTTTGTTGTAATCTCTTCTATTTTGCTTCCATGCTTTATTGTAGATCTACTTTTGTTCCTTCTCTTCTCTTTTAATTCAATTAGAGGTAATTCATAATAATTGTGTTCCTTTTGATTGTTGTTATTGATTTTTTACAATAATTGTTGTTAGATTTTATTGTTGTTATCCATTTACTATGCTTTTCTTTAGTGCCTTCCAAGTGTTTGATGAAATGCTTGGTTGGATTTTAGTGTAGATTTTGTTCCTCTTGGCCTAGGTGGAGTAATTAGTGACGCTTGAGTTATCTAATTCCTTTGTTGATTGACAATTAGAAGTTGCTAATTGATTTGGATACCACTAAAGCTAGTCTTTCCCTTGGGAGTTGGCTAGGACTTGTGGAATCAAGTTGATTCATCCACTTGACTTTCCTCCATGATTAGAGGTTAACTAAGTGGTAGCAATGGACAATTTATGGTCACAATTGAGGAGGATAACTAGGATAGGACTTCTAGTTCTCATATCTAGCCAAGAGCTTTGTTAGTTGTTAGTTGTTAGTTTATTTTCTTTGCCATTTATATTTCTTGTCAAAAATCTCAAAACCCCAAACATACTCCATAACCAATAACGAGAACACTTTATTATAATTCCTAGGGAGAACGACCCGAGGTTCAATACTTCAATTTATAAATTTAGGGGTTTGTTTTAGTGACAAACAAAATTTTTGTATGAAAGGATTAATGTTGGTTTAGAAACTATATTGCAACGAGAATTCATTTGTGAATTTCTATACCACACAAAAATCTGATCATCAAAATGGCGCCGTTGCCGGGGAATTTCAATGGTGTTGTATTATTGGTTATTGTATATATGTGAATACTGTAAATAGGTATGCCTTTTGCTTCTTTGTTAGTTTTTGCTAGTTTTAGGATTTAATTTTCTTGCTTCTTATTTGATTTTGTTTTTATTTTCTCTTGCTATCATAAATTCTCACTTTGGTTATGAGTGTGATTACAACTATGTTGTAGGTAATGGGAGCTACCATGAGGATGTGTATCAAGGATAGGATAATCAAAGGTGGGACGAGCCATATGCATATGACCAATCTTCATGGCAACAACCTCCACCAATGGACTATGAACAAGAGCCATGCTATGATGCATACCAATCCAATGGCTATGGTGAATCTCTTTGTGACTTTCAAGAACCACCACCATATGTCTATGAGCCATATCCTCAACATAGCCATCTACTACACTCACAAGCCTCTTTTCACCAAACACCTCCATATGACCTTGACCCATATCCACCATACCAACCACCATCCCAATATCAATACTCTCAAGAGCCACCTTAATATACATCACCACATCCTTACCAAGAAGAACCACCTTCCTATTATGAACCCATTCTCCAAGACATTGAACCCTCCTATCCACCCCAATCCTCAATGGATGAAATCCTTAGCCTCATACTTCAAGGGCAAGGAGAAATGCAAAGGGAGACACTAGAATTTGTGGCTACCTTGACCAAGGTGGTAAGCACTTTAGTCTCCCAATACTTGAGCACTCAAAGCACTCCCATGGTCACATGTGGAGAATTAATTGAAAAGCATAGCATGAAGGAGAGATTGGACACTCCGGTGGAAAATGAGGGATGCCACTTTGTGTTAGAACAATTGGAGGAGCCTATGATCATTGAAGAAGAGGAAGAAGTGGTCAAAGACTTAGGAGATGCAGAACCCCCTTGGGAACCTAGAGTTGAAGAGAACCTCTCCAAGAAAATTGAATTTGATGTTGAGGAGGAGAGTGCACAACCTCCAAAACAATTTTTGAATGAAGACTTGGAGGGAATGAAGCAAGAAGTAAGTTCCCTTGGTGATGAAGATCATGCATCCAACTTTCTTGGTGGTGAATCCTTTGAATTTGAAGAACCTTCTCCCAATGAGATAGAAAGCGATGTGGAGGTACATTTCTCTCAACCTCCCATTTATGATTTGAGTGACGGAGAAGAGTTAGAAGAAATTGATGAACAAATGATTGAAGTTGAAGAAATTTGTGAAGAGGTGGAGGTAACCAAGGAAGAACACAAGGGAGTAAAGCTTGCTAGCACAATGGAGATACCTCTCTCCAAGCCACCACCATCCATTCATACATTCAATTGGGTAAATTCCTTATACTCAAGCTTTATTATTCCCCTTGAATATGGTTTGCTTGAGACGGATGGTCAACTTAGATATATTTGAGGCTTTAAGAGCAAAAGGGAGATGGTTAGTGGTTGAAAATATCATTCTAAGCTCATGAAGGTTGCATGTTCAAAGTTGAATAGTAATGGTTGGTGTAGAACCCAATTGCAAGGGTCTAGGAAGTTGTTTGGGGGCTTCTTTGAGAATTTTAAGGTCATGCCACCCAATTGGAATCATGATGATCAATTTGAATATGGGTGTCAACACAAAGTGTGGGATCCCAGATCGCACAAGGAGAATCAAATTTGGGAACTCATGGTTTGTGAAGAACTCCATCAAATCTTGAAGATATTAAAATTGAAGAATGTAGCTTATTGGAGACTCAAGCATTGGTGGATGTTCAAGGATAGTTTTAAGCACAAGCCACCTTGAGAGGAGCTCCCCATAAGTCCAACTTAAGGACAATAAACAAAAGTGCTAGGTGGGAGACACCCACCATGGTAAATTCTTTTCATTTTTCTATTTTGTACACATTGGTAAATTTGTTTAGATTCATGTTTTGATTGATTTGTTGAGTTTATTTGATAGTTTGGTATGATAAATAAAGTTTTAGGGTGTTTTGGTAGTTGTTTGGAGGTTTGGAAGGCTTGGTTTGGTGCAAGAACCTGGAACAATTTTGAAAAAAATAGAGTACTAACCCGCGCGTGCGCGCACTTGGCGCGGACGCGCGCCTCAAGCATTTTCGCCCATCGACGCGCACGCGTACATGGCGCGTACGCGTGGATGCCAAAATTTCACCCCCAACCAAAAACCCGATAGTTAGGCCTGCACTGTGCGAATATTGGGCCTAAGGCACAAATCGACCTGGTGCGTACACGTCCTTGATGCTAATTGAGCAATGCGCGCGTACGCACGCTGCGCGCGCGCGCCGATAGCGCCACCTGCCCTCCTGGTACATGTTCCAGAGATTCGGGCCAATCTTAGGCTGACACTGTACCCCGCGCCTAACCCAACCCACGCGTGCGCGCACCTGGCGCGTACGCGCCCTTCGGCCAAACTGCACATCGGCGCGTAAGTGTGCATGACGCTTCCGCGCCGGTAAAAAAAAGTTTTTTTTCTCCTCTTCCATTTTCTTTTGTTTATTGCATTCGTATACTTCTATTCTTTACATTTCAATTTTGTTTTTATAGCCTGTTTTCATTTTTTTCTAAGTTCCTCATTTTAATAATGGTGTTGCATTTTCCTACTCAATTGTTGAGAATTTCTTGCATTATTTTGGTGCCTCTTGACTTGTTTGATATTGATGGGTGTTGAAACTTTTAAATCAATGCTTCATCTTGTATAACTCTTGTGTCTTTGTGCATTGATATGACCTTTTATTGCCTTTCATGACCCACTTTTTCTTATTTGAACTTGATGCTCAATATGCTCTTCATGCTTTGACTTTACTCTTGCATCAAGCTTAATGATATGCCTTAAGCTTACATTGTTTTCTCACTCACATATTGTAGCTATCATGTAGTAGAGAACTTTACTCTTATTTGGCATTAGCCCCGCCTATGTTCTACTTGCTTTGCTATCTTTGTTGTAGGCTTAATTCTCTTTCTTTTTCTTTCCTTTTAGGTTGGCCACCAAGAAAGAAGGAAAAGGAAAGTTTCTAAATGGGGCAACAAACAAGTCATCCGCACAACCTTTTGAAGAAGCTCATCAATTGTAGCAACCCATCCACATTGCTCTTCTTTGCATGCACCGAGGACGGTGCAATCTTCAAGTGTGGGGAGGTCGTCCGACCGATCTCCATGGATAACAATTCCTTTCAACACCAATATTAGCTATTGCATTGCATGATAGGTTACATGTTAGTTAGGATTTGTATATATTTTTACCACTTCCTTTTTATGTTAGGACTACTTGGTTAGGGTGATGATTTCTTTTCCAAGAAAATTGTTTTAGGGCACCTTACCAATTTGAAAAATTTTTGTTGAACTTGCTTGAAAGAATTTATTTTGGAACATGGTTTTTGAGCTAAGAACACAAGCTTGTGAGATTTGAGCCTAATGGTGTGGTTACATCTTATAACCACTTATTTTCCTTCTTGTGTGCATTATTCTCTTTCTATGATTGTAATTTTTTATTTGTTTGATTCTTTATGTCCATTATTTTGTATATTCATGCATTTATATAATTGAGGTCATCGTTTTATTTAGCTCACTTTCCCAAATATCCTACCTTTTATCTTCTATTGTTAGCAACTTTGAGCCTACAATTAACCTACTTTGTTCTTTAATTTAGCACATTACAAGCCTTAAAGCGAAAAACAATAAATGTCCTTTATTTGGATCTTTGATTATCTTAGGCTAGTGAGTGTGAGTATCATTCAAGTGTGAAAAAACTTGGGACATTGGTTAGGATAAAAGGGTAGTTTTATATTTTTGCTGAAAATATTGGGAATTGGGTACGTACTCATGTATTGATTAAATGTATAGACCTTATGCATTGATATTCTTGTATGTAGCTTGAAAGAAAGAAAAAAAATGAGAAAAACAAAAGAAAAAAGAAAAAAAATAGGGAAATAATAAATGTGAAAAAGAAAAGAAAAGAAAAAAGAAAAAATAGAAAAAGAAAGAAAAAGAATAAAAACAATAAAATGGGGACAAAATGCCCCAAAGTAAAGTCCAATAAGAGTCAATGCATAAGTGTTGTAAAAATCAAAAGAAAATGCATGAGTATGTGAAAAAGTGAAGGATGGGTAGTTAGGTTAGTACCTAATTGTATAGGTTGCTATATAGGTTAGGTGGGAAGTTTAAGGTAATCAAAGATTCAAATTTCAAGTCCACTTGACCAAATATGCATCATACATTGACCCTAGCCCCATTACAACCGATGAAAAGACCTCATGATACTTGTATGCATGCATGAAATAATTGTTGATTGTTAGATGAAAAACAAATCTTGGAAAGCATGATTAGGGGAGAATTGAGAGAATTGACCCTATACACTTGAGCGACTAGAGTGCAAACACTTCCGGTGAGGGTTCGATGCTCAATTCCTTGATTCCCGGCTTTCATGAGCGTTCTTCTTGCAAGTCTACTTGAACTTCATTTTGATATTTGAATTGGTAGGATTCATAAATTGTTATCTGTCTTGGAGATTGATTTACTATTAACCAAGTAGGTAGAATTATTTTGCATTTAGTTAAATTCATATAGATAGATGCATATAGTTTCTTTGTATTGAATAAATGTCATACCCCTTGCTTCATTCTTGGTTTAAGCATGAGGACATGCTTGGTGTAAGTGAGGGGAGATTGATAAACTCCATTTGTAGGGTTTATCTTGTGTCGAATTTAGAGGGTTTTATCATCTTTTCTCATATTTATTCAATGAAATAGCATGGTTTTGTAAATTTTTCTTTAATTGTGCTTAAGAGTGAAAATATACTTTTTAGGTCTTAAAATAGCTAAATTTAATTCACCTTGATTCCATTAGATGCCTTGATATGTTTGTTAAGTGATTTTAGATTTAGGAGGCAAAGATTGGATCAAGGGAATGAAGAAAAAGCATGTAAAAATGGAGAACTCATGAAGAAATGAAGGAATCACAAACATTGTCAAGCTGACCTCTTCGCACTTAATCGACCATAACTTGAGCTACAGAGGTCAAAATGATACGGTTCTAGTTGCGTTAGAAAGCTAACATCCGGGGCTTTGAAATAATATAAGATTTGCCATAGTTGCACCATGCATAAGGGTGCGCACGTGCACAGTACACGTACACGCTGATGTGCACGTGACCCACTAAAGTGCAACTCGTGGCCAGCAATTTCTGGTGCATTTTGGGGCCCAATCCAACTCATTTCTGATGCTATTTGACCCAAGGATTGAAGAGAGATGAGACATCTAGTTGATTAGTTGAGTTTTATTTTAGTTTTACCATGCTTTAGTTAGTTTCTAGAGAGAGAAGCTCTCTCTTCTCTCTAGAATTAGGAGTAGGTTAGATCTAGATTATGAATTCTTAGATCTAGGTTAACTTCATGCTTTGATTTACTTTTCCTTTTGTAATTCTTCTTCTTCTACATCTCTTCTCTCTAGTTTAGCATTTAATTCTAGTAATTCTTTACTTTTATGTTGATGCACTTTTGTTCTTTTATTTCTCTTTAATGCAATTTATGTTTTCATGTTCCTTTATTGTTGAATTGCTTTGTTGTTGTTTAATTCCTTGCAATTGAGTAGAGTAGATTCAGTTTCCTTGCAATTTTACTATGTTTTCCTTTTATGCCTTCCAAGTGTTTGATAAAATGCTTGGTTGGATTTTAGAGTAGAATTTTATGTTCTTGGCTTGGGAAGGTAACTTAAGAACTCTTGAGTTACTAATGTCCAAGTGATTGACGATTGGGAGCCATTAACGCTAGATCTCACTGATTGATTTGGTGGAGAACTAGGACTTATAGACTTGAATTGACATAGCTCATTTGACTTTCCTTTATTAGTTAGAGGATGACTTAATAGGGTTGATCCTTGCCAATTCTCATGTTGTGGTTAGTGATAGGGATAGAGATCCTTGACCACCAACCCTTGTCAAGACCTTTTTAGTTGTTAGTTTATTTTCATTGCCATTTAAATTTCTTGTTTCTTATCCCAAAAACCCCAAAATATCTCATAACCAATAACAAGATACTTTATTGCAATTCTTAGGGAGAACGACCCGAGGTTCAATACTTTGGTTTATAAATTTAGGGGTTTGTACTTGTGACAAACAAATTTTTGCATGAAAGGATTATTGCTTGGTTTAGAAACTATACTTGTAACGAGAATTCATTTGAGAATTCTAAATCACCCAAAAATCCGATCATCAATCACATAGGGCTTTGTCCAAGGTGATACTCCCAATAGTGCATGGAATCTGAAAGCTCCTTGGATCTGGCATCTTCTTTGGCAAATTTCTCTGAATTATTGCACTGCATTCCTTGGTTGGGACCACTGTTTCATCTCCCTTCAAGGTCTTCTTCTTAGAAATCAAGCTTTTTATGAACTCGACATAGGGAGGCATTTGCTCCAGAACCTCAGCAAAAGGAATATTGATTTTCAACTTTTTAAAAACTTTCAAGAACTGTGAGAATTGTTCGTCCTTGGTCTCTGATACGTGAGCATCTTTTTTATCTTTTCCTGGTGAATTTGTACTCGAAATTGTTAAGTTTAATCATGATTTAAGTATTTTAAGCCATTATGGATGCTAACTTGAGTCGTGTGCAATTTGGTTTATTTCAGGTAGCATCCGGACGGATTTGACAGAGTTCGTGTAGAAGAAAAGGAAGAAAGTCGATGATGCTGTCAACCCTGACCTCCTTGCACTCTAATAGGCATAATTTGAGCTACAGAGGTCTAGTTTATGCGGTTCTAGCAACATTGGAAAGCTAACTTCAAGAGCATTTCAACGATATATAATAGTTTATACTTTTCTTCGGAAACCACGGTCTTGGTAGCGCCAAACTTGGGATTTTCCAAGTTTGGCGCTAGGATGAAAAATTCTTAATGTGAAACACGGGTGGGGTGGCACCAGCCTCAGAAAAAGAAGTGGTCCCCTTTCTCGCCAACTAGCCATCACGAGATTCTTTAGTTATTTTGATTAAACTTTATTTTATTTTACAAGAGGAAAAGATATTATTTAGTTTTAGAAAACATATTTTACATTAATTAGGATTAGATATAAAAGGAAAAAGATTCAGCCCTTCGAGCTTTCTACTCTCTTACGAACCTCCTTCTACAGTTTACAGTTTTTCTAAATCCTAGTTTTCTCTCTGAGCCATGAGCAACTAAACCTCCACTGTTAAGGTTAGGAGCTCTGTATTCGATGGATTATACTATTACTATTCTATTTTAATTAATGTATTAATTTCAATTTTAAGAATTTGTTTTTGTTCTTCATTTTAAGGATTTGGGTAGATCAAAAGAAGAACCCTTATTCTATTTGAGTTCTTATAAACCTTGGAAAAGCAATTTACTTGAACAACAGCTTGAAAATAATTTCTCCTAAATCACTAATTATCTGGACTTAACGGGATACGTGACATATAATCCTCTTATATTTGGGTAATTAGGATTTTTGTGGTACATAAACTAGAATTGAACTTAACCCTCTAATTGAACTTAAGTGACCAAGGAATTGGCTGTTAACTAGGTTAGAGGAGACTAAATTACTAAGAAATTACGGTTTAGTCACATATAGTTTTCCATGAATTGAATCTTACATGATTAAAATAGTTGATAAGAAAAGTAAATCCGAAAGATAAATAACTCTGAAACCTTAACTGTTTTCTCACATATTCTCCACACCACTTTTACTGATTGTTTTCTAAATTCTCTGAATTTACTATTTAATGCAATTGAAACCACAAAACACTCTTTTCTGCTTACTTAATTAAGTAAATCATTCGATCATTATTGCTTGGTCCATCAATCCTCATGGGATTGATCCTCACTCACTTGAGGTATTACTTGGTACAACCCGGTGCACTTGTCGGTTCAGTTGTGGTCTTTCGAATTCCGCACTAGTCTCCTTATGGAGCTTCTGGGCGTGTACTTTGGTACCCTCAGTCTTTTCTGGAGCTTCTGTCTTCTTTGATCCTTCAGCAATCTGTACTTTCTTCACTGTCACTGGTTCACTTACCACTGTGACAGCCTTGTACTCTTCTCTTGGATTAGGCTCTATCTCACTAGGAAGAGTGTTAGGAGGTCTCTCAGGCATTTGCTTACTCAACTGACCTACTTGTATCTCCAAGTTTTGAAGTGAAGCTCTGGTCTCCTGCATAAAACTGTTAGTGTTCTTGGAGAGTTTTGCAACTATAGAGGCTAAGTCAGGAGTACTCTGAGACTGAGTGGGTGCTTACTATGGCTAAGAAGCTTGAAATTGATGGTTGTTGAAAATTATTCTAATTAAAACTGTCCTGAGAATTATTAAAGTTTGGTTGTCTCTGAGATTGGTCTCTCCACCCAAAGTTAGGATGATTCTTCCACCCTTGATTATATGTCTGCAGAATGGATCATTGTTGGGATTTTTGGAAGCATTACCCATGAAATTAACTTGTTCAGAAGCAGAGTGGCTATAGTCATAATTCTCACCTTGAGGAAAGCCACCGCTCATATCATAGGAATTGTCTTAAGTACTAATGGCTAAGACTTGCATTCCACTTAAGTGTTATATAATAGCATTGATTTGCTGAGACATAGCCTTATATTCTGGGAAAGAATAGCATCTAATGTATCCAACTCCATCACTTTTTTCCTCGCAGAGGTCCTCTCAGAAGAGTATAAATAGTGGTTGTTAGCAACCATTTCAATCAGCTCCGTGGCCTCATCAGGGGTCTTCTTCATGTGGAGTGACCCTCCTTTAAAGTTATCTAGAGACATCCTGGTGGTCTTAGAGACTCCATCATAGAATATTTGCACTTGAATCCAATCTGAGAAATTATCAGGAGGACACTTCCTGAGCATCTGCTTGTACCTCTCCCAGACTTCATAGAGAGACTCTCACTCTTTTTGCCTGAAGGTCTGAACATATGTCCTCTGCTTAATCAGCTTTTGAGGAGAAAATAACTTGGTCAGAAATCTGTTGGCTACCTTATCCCAAGTGTCCAAGCTCTCCTTGGGCTGAGTATCAAGCCACTACTTCGCTTTATCCCTCACAGCGAATGGGAAGAGAAGTAGCTTGTAGACATCAGGATTCACTCCATTAGTCTTCATAGTATCACAGATCTGTAGAAAATTAGATATGGCAATTTTGCTGCACCAGAGAAATCAACTGCGGCTTCAGCTTAAAGTTGTTTGCAGCAACAGGGGGTACAACAATGCTATTCCCATAGAAACTCAGGCTAGGAGTAGTATAAGAGCCAAGTGTTCTCCTAGGTTGTGCATTTGCATTCGGATTAACCACATTTGCGTTAATAGCATTATTGTTGTTGTTGTTAAGCTCCATAGTGGACTCTTCAACTTCCTTATGAGAGTTATCCCTGAGATTTTCAACAGCTCTGTAAGCTCTGGCCTCCTGTAAACATCTTCTTGCAGTCCTCTCAATCTCAGGATCAAATTCTAGAAGGAGTTCTTTGTCCCCGTTCCTGCTCATAAACAGACAGAAAACAAAGAAAAGTGGGATTCTCTACGTCAGAATGCAGAGAATTCCCAGTGAAGTATCCTGTGTAAAGAAATAAAATAAAATAAACTGAACAATTAACACAAAAATTTTTGAAAATTAACTAAGAAAATAGACACCAAATTCAAAAATAATTGAAAAGAAAATTAATCAGGAAAAGTAAAACATAAAATACTAAAGAGGATACCAAACTTAATTTCAAAAATTAAGGAAAAAATTTTAACTAAAATAAATCTAAAATTCCAAAAATTTAAAGAACAAAAAAACAAATAAAAAGTAAAAGCTAAAAATACCTAATCTAAGCAATCAGACAACGATTAGTTGTCAATCACAGTCAATCCTTGGCAACGGTGCCAAAAACTTGGTTGCGGAATTCGAATGTCCACAACTGAACCGGCAAGTGCACCGGGTCATACCAAATAATACCCCAGGTGAATGAGGGTCAATTCCATGAGGATTGATGGACTGAGCAACAATGGTCGAGTAAATCACTTAGTCAGATAAGCAGAAAGTGGTGTTTTCTGGTTTAAAAGCATTAAACAGTGATTCAAAAAGTAAGAAAGCAAACAGTATGATTGGTGTGAAATATATAGAGAAAATAGTCAAGGTTTCGCAGATGTTTATTTTTTCGGATTAAGTTTTCTTACCAACTAATTTAATCATGCAAGATTCATTTCATGACAAACTGTCAGTGACTAAACCATAATGTCTTAGTGATTTAGTCTCCTCTAACCTAGTTAATCGTCAATGTCTTGGTCACTTAATTTCGATTAGAGGGTTAAGTTGAATTCTAGTTTATAGTCACAAAAACCCTAATTATCCAGATATAAGAGGATTATATGTCACGTATCTTGTTAAGTCCATGTAATTAGCAATTTAGGAGGAATTTACTTTTAAACTGGTGTTCAAGTGAGATAACTCTTCCAAGAATCACAAGAACGCATATAGAGTAAGGGTTATTCTTTCGATCTACCTAGATTTATAAGATGAAGAACGAAAGTAATCCTTGAAACTGAATCAATACATTAATTAAAATAGAACAATAATAATCTTAATCCATATAAATAAACATAGCTCCTAACCTTAACCGATGAGGTTTAGTGGCTCATGCTTTAGAGAGAAAACAAGGGTTTAGAAAATGTGAAAGTGCGGAAGTGAGAAGATCCCTCAAGGGTGAATCTTTTCCCTTTTATAGCTAACCTAATTTGATTTCAAACTAAAAATAAAATAATAAATTCTAACCCTAAAAGATTTTGTTTTTAATTAAAAATAACTAAAATAAAATAAAATAGAGTAATTAAAAGCTAAATCCAATTAAAGATGCTTCATTGATGAGGATATGGTCCAGATTGCTGGCGCTAAATGCCAGTTATATTATTTAGCGCCCTTGTGGGCAGAGACTCTTCTCTCGTTCTGAGTTGCTGGCGCTAAACGACAGACTTGGCGTTTAGTGTCCTAGTGGACAGCTCCAATTCTTCTCTTTCTTGCACACATACTCTGCCAAATTGATCCGAATTTCACCTAAAATAATTAAAATACCAAAACAACTCAAAGTAACATCCAAAGAAGTCTAAAACACTGGAATTAAATTAAAACTCCACAATTTCTAACTTAAAATGGACATAAAATAATAAAAAAAATGCTCAAATATCAGTCTTGCAAAAACATTTTATAATTAACCATCCTATCTTTCTTGCTTAGTATTTTTCCTCAAAGTAATGACTTATGCAAATCTCTCCTATTTCAATCTTTGTCTTTGTAGATTTTCTACCTTCTTTACAAACATGTTTCTCTTATATTATTTATGGTACTTACTTCACTCATAGTTCTAGAATATAATGATTCGTGTCTCTTTAATTAAAACAAATCTAAGTAATATCTCTTTAAACTAATTTGTGTTAAAGACTTTTATAGAATAATGTTCATACGGTGAAATATGTGTATTATTTCCTAAAGCTAATCAACTTATGAGGCACAATATGCTAATACATAGTTTATACAAAAAGCTAATCAATGAGTCAATTGCCAAATCACACAGTATGCATCAAGATAAAGAACCCCCAATCTTGCAGTTAATATAAAAAAGTACAGGTTAATGGATGCATATCTTTGATGCTCATCACAACCCATAGAGAAAATTCTAGACATAGAAGTTTTGTCAATAATAAAATCCAAAAATAATATATTAGAATCTTGAAGTAAAGTTACAAAATACATAAGAAAACAAACGCATTTTACCGCTTAGTTCGTTCATTGCAGTTGAAACATAGAAAACAATAATGATTGAGTAATTAGTAAACAAAATCAACAACAAAATAAAAATAAAAATTCTAATAAAAAATTCATACTTAGTTACTAATACATCATATCAATTAACTTGAGTAAAGAGATTCAACTTCGTAAAACAACTAGAAAACAATAATTATATAGTACAAAATTTAATAAATTCAACTAAAAACAACTAACACAGCAATAATTAGCAATTAAACAATTTAACAAATTAACAAGTTAGCAACATAGCAGCAAGATTTGAAAAACACAGCAACCAGGAGCAAATAAAAAATTTAAATAAATCCAGCAAGAAACAACTAACACAACACAAAAAAAGTGAAGGGGTACAATAAAACATTAAAACTATCATATTTAAAGTTATCAGATTAAAACTTAATAAAATCCTAAAGCTCAATTTGGTTTTTAGCTTAGAAATTTGGTACATTATTGGGTGAAGGGTTCAGAGGAAGAGAGAACAAACATACCTGAGCACGCAGATAGCGACAGAATGGAGTAGTATCTCTGACGGCGGCACGAACAGCCATGGCTCCCTCCGAGAACTACCCAAACAGCGGTGACGACAAGGGAGCAAAGGCGATGCGAGGTATGAACGGCGGCAACTCCTTTCCCTGGGCCACTGGGCTGCGTTCTCTTCTCCCTCTCTTCTTCAATGGCGATGCGACGGCGACACTGGACGATGACGACAACGATCTTGACGGCAGAAGCGACGTGCGATGATCCCTCCAGCAGCAGTGTGGATTGCGGTGGCCCCCCCTCTCTCTCTCTCTCTCGCGTTTGGCTCGACGACGTCCCTCTTACGTCTCCTCCATCTCCTTCTCGATTTTGACAACGACGACGGCGACGGCGACACCCAGCCCGCCGACGTCGTCACCTCCCTCTCTTTCGCTTTTCTTCCTTCCTCCCTTTCTTCCTTTCTTTCTTTCTAACTGTGGGTAAAGGGGTGAGAGAGTAAAAGTGAGTGGACAGGGTTACGAGGGTTAGTGAGTGATTTAAATTTTAGGGTTAGGCAGGGATGGACCCAAGCATACAAATGAGGGGGCACTTGCCCCATGATGTCTTTAATTTTTGTTTTAAAAGATATAGTTATATATAATATGTCCCACTTCAAATTTTAAATGACCCACTACAAATAAAATAAATTCAATTAGCTAAAGTTTTAAATTTATTTTTTTATTTTTTTTTATCATTTTGACTATTATTTAACCTAATCAAATTTAATTATTGTACCGTCAATTCTTTATTCTCTTAAACCCTCTTCTTATTTTTATATTTTCAACCTTCTTTTTCTATTCCTTGTCTAATGGTCATCTTCTCTTCATCAAAAAGTAAATTTTAAATTCTCCAATTTTTTTATATAGCTCTCCATGACTCTATGTATCTTTCAATTTCATTATTTTTCTTTTTGATATTTTCAATTGCAATTTTTAATTCAAACAATTATAGTTTAGGTATCAATCTAATATTTTATTTTTTTCGTGACTTTATATATTTTATTTTATTCTCGATTTATTCATCCTTATTACTTATTTTTTATCTTTTGTTCTATTATATGTACCTATGTTGCATATAAAATTTTAAAATGAACTGATTAATTTACTAATTTAGAATATATTTTTTATTTTTAAAAATAATGATAAAAAATATTTTAATTATAATATATAATTAAACAGATACATAAAATATTTTATCTAACATTATATCAAAATTAAATTAAAAAAATATAACAAATTTAATTATTTTAAAAAATAAAAAAATTATAAAAATTATGTTTTTATTATTTTATATAAACATACTTTTCATATAAAGATTTAATTTTTCTAGTATTTATATATAATTCTAATTTCAAATTATAAATACTAATGTATTATTATGCGCTAATATGCCAGTTAATTCAGTCTTTTATTATTAAATGTGTATAAAAAGATTAGTTAGGATAATAAGTTATCTATAATTTAATTAAAATATTTTAATTTTAAATTTTAGAAATAAAAAATATTTTTTATAAATTATATATAATAAATAGTATTTTAAGAATAAAAGTGTTCGCTAACTCTTTTTAATTTTTATATCTCCATATAATTAATAATATTTAAAAAAATTTATTTAATATATATATATTTTTGCCCCCACTCCTAAAATTTTCTAGGTCCGTCACTAGGGTTAGGGTTTAATAATTTTAATTAAATTAGGATATAGAGTAATTTAAAATTTGATTTAATTTTTTAAACATTATTTTAAAAATATTATTGAATTATCAATTTGTTCATTGATTTTCAATTAAGTATTATCATTTAAAATTTTAATATTTAAATTAAATTATATAAAATTTTTATTAATTTTTTATTATTAACTTACTAATTAGTTTTAAGTTTTAAATAACTTTTTAATTTAAAATTAATAGTATTCTACTTAATTTTTTATTTATAAAATTAAATTTAAAATTTTAATATTTAAAATAAATCATATAAAATTATCATTAGTTTTTAATTATTAAAATATTTAAAATTTAAATATATGAAATACTCAAATTATAAAAAATATATAATCATCTTAATTAATTTATATTAAAATGAACAAAATCTGATTTAATTACAAAAATATTCTTGAATAGTAATTAGAGTTAGAGTTAGGGTTAAAACTAAAGAAGTGTAGAAATTTTAATAAAATTAAAAAATAAAATAGTAATTGAAAATTAACCATAATTTACTTAAATTATTTTAAAAATATAATATTTATTTGTCAAATTATTAATTAGTTTTAAATTTTAAATAATTATGTAATTTAAAATTAATGGTATTCAACTTAATTTTTTATTTATAAAATTAGATTTAAAATTTTAATATTTAAAATAAATCATATAAAATTTTTAAATTTTAAATATATACAATATTTAAAATTATAAAAAAAATATAAAAATCTTAATTAATTCAAACTCAAATGATCAAAACTTGATTTAGTTTTAAAAAAAAATCACTCTAAAAAATTGTAACTATAAAAAATTGATTTGCATCTTTATATGCCTCTTCTTAACTTTATCGTTTTTTATTTATACTATTTGAGTTGTCTATGTATCTCAACAGCTTCCTTCTTAAGAATATATTATCTTTTTTTTAACTTTAACTAACAATTACCTTTCGTTGCTCACATGTTTAAACAACTTTAAAAGTCTTGTTTTTTAAGTATGTTTTAATATATATATATATATATATAAGCAGGATTTAAACTTCTCTCTTCGTGAACATCTAGCAATTTCAGGAATGTCTAAAAAAGGTTGTTATAGTTATTAAAAAAAAGAAAACAGTAATAGTAAATTTTACCAAACCTCAAGATAAATAATTGTAATTTGCCCAAAAAATTAAGAAGAAATCGACAGAGAAGCGAAGCTATAGTCTATAGAATTTAATAATTTTATTTATTTTTAAAAGGCTCAATTGAATCACATAAACGAAAGAGTAACACAATGTTTAATTTCAAATTATTAAACAACAAAGCATACAAATTACAATAACAAAGAAATAGCGTTATTATTTATGGCTGTGCCCTTATTTTCCAAGCAAAGGTTTCAAGTATTCACCTACTAAACCATTGCCTTTTAATTTTCTTTCTGGTATTCATTTCTTGCAAACGATTCCCAATCCATAAGAAAACTTGGTGCAATCAAGTGTGTCCAATTCGGTAATCATTTTAGTAGAAGCATCTCTCTCAGCAGAGCTTTCTTGAGAGAACAAACAAGAAGCACAATCATGAGAAAGCAATGACGTTGTCTTGTAACTGTCTTCTCCGCCAACGACCGGCATCGCGACACCTGGCTTCGCCGGGTTCTCGAAATCCAGCCTGTAAGTCTTTCCAAGAACACCGTCAACTTTCGGGGACAAACTGAAGAATCTAAACTGAACTTCCAAGTGAGCAAAGCAATCATCATTAGGCACTTGATAGTTGTGAATTCTATCATCTTCCTTGGTTATCGGCACAACATTGACAAGAATCTCAGCAACATTCTCCAGTGTTACTATGACGTTGTTCTTGCTGGCTACTCTCTCGACTTTCACGTCTTTTGACGGCGAGTGCCACGTGGAAAGAGTGCCTTCGGTTAAAGCTATGGAGTCTCCGTTGTAGGTCAACATAAGGTGGTCAACGGTATCGGTCCATTGGGCCGCCTTGGTGGCTTCGACTGAGAAGGTTTGAGAGTTGAACAGGATGCCAAGAGCCTGGATCCAGGTGTAGTCGCGGGCTCTGCCGGCTGGCCTGTGTCCGATGAAGCGAGCATTGATTTGAAGGTTGGAATCAGAGATGAGACTGAAGTGCTGATTGCTCTTTCCATGGAAGTAGAACACTCTTCCATCTCCACCGATGAATCGAGGATCATAGCATCCTGATCCAGGTGCATTGCAGTTTGGTTTGCGCTCTGCAAATAACAAAAATGGATTTTTCATCGTCATCTTAATTTTCTGTTGCCAATACTTGCATTTTCGGCTTGAATAATATATAACAGAGATCTCATGCCCTAACGCTTTTTATCAATACTGCTCAATGAGAAATGCTAGATGAACCAGTCAAATTCAATTAATTTTTTTGTTTAAAAAAGAAGTGTAAATTTCGGTGCATATGTGTGGGTGATTTTTGTTGTGTTTTGGTAGATTAATTTAGTTCAACTTAGTTATTAAAATAATTTAATTACGTTACATTATTGTTAGCGAATATTTTATTTTATTATTTTTGATTAATAATTAATTATTAATAGTTAGAAGGGTAGGTTAAAAGTATATTGTTACATTATTAGATTAAAAGAAATAAATTAATAGTTAAAATAATAAATTTTATTAATTCTCTAATATATCATTTTTCTTATTATTATACTATTAAAATTTAAAAATTAGATTTTAAGTTTTAGATTGTAATTTTTAATATTTATAGTTAATCAAATATAAACTAAAAATAAATTTTATCAGTGATGTGTTATTTTATGTAAAATATTCATATTGGTTATCATTAAATCTTGTTGGGACTAGTTCTCTTGTTTTTTAGTATTAAATTAAAGTAGAATTATATTAAGAAAATAAAAATAAAAATCCTTCTTAATTATTTGTTAAATATTCTTGTCTCCTAGCCTTTATCTAACATTATTCTTTTTTATTTTTTATATTTCTTTTAAAAAAGAAAACAACTAATCATAGTTACAGAAGTAGATTTTTTTGTGGCCAAGTTAAGGCAAGGGTGGTTGAATGTAATACCCTTTCTATTCAAAATAATTCTTATATATTTCATTAATAGACATAAACTAAACAATAAAATAATCTTGTTAATACAAAATAAAAGAATAAATTATTATTTCTATCAATAAAAATTTAGGATGTGAACGATTAATTAAAAATGAATAAAATTAGTTTTGCGCCTGTGAAAGATATGAATAAATTATCAATTTTATCATAAAATTTTTGAATATTCACAAATCTATTTACTTATGAATAAAATTAATTTCTCAATATTTTTATCACATAAAAGTCATTTTTTTATACCAATTAGAGATAATTTTGTTTATTTGTGTGTAAATTTTTTAATATTCTAAATTTTCATTAATAGAATTGGCAGTTTAGTTTAAAATAAAACAGATAAATGAATTATCCCTACTTAATATTATGTTTGTTGTTAATTAATTAACACAATGTTATATTCCACTAATTCTATTCATTAATTACAATTAATTTAAGGATGGTATCAAAATAAAAAACAAATACTACTTTAATATTTCAAAATATTAAAATATTTTTTTAGAGTAATACTTTTAAACATTAAAATAAAAAAAAACCTTTATGATAATTTTAAAATAAAGAAAGTAATATATGTGAATACGAATTTATTTAGAGAAAATATTCAATTTGATTCCAAAACTTACACGTGAGTTTTAATTTAGAACCTAAAGTGTTAGAAGGCCAGCACATTTTATGATTTGTAACCATTAATTAGCCATTATTAGTATTTTTAATGGTATGAGACTATATCTATTACACACTCTTTTCAAAATGGTTAAATGCTGGTTAGATTTTAATAAAAATGTTGACTGCTAATACTTTCTCAAGTTTTAATTGTCTCTATTTAGTCACTAAACTTTGCGAACGTGACTCATGTTAGTCCTTAAAAATAATTTTCGACCCAACAGACCTTATAAAACACTAACATGAATAAATGGATGCCACACTGGATTATGTAAAACAACGTTGTTTTAGTTTTGACGTTAAAATAATCCAAAAACAACATCGTAAGTGATGTTTATTGAAACTTTTCCTCTCAAAAGAAGTGATATAACATCATGTTTACGTTATTTAGGCGCCAAAATTAAAACTGGATCATTTTACAAGTTTCAGCATGGCATCTATCAATAATACATGTCAATACTCTATTAACATTTGTGTGCCAAAAATTGTCTTATGGACTAATATAAATCACATTTATAAAATTTAGAGATTAAATAAAATCAATTAAAATCTCAAAAACTAAATTAAAATTCAATGTGTAAGTTCAAGAATTAAAGTGAATATCAACTATATTTATGATAAATAAAAAGCTCACATTATTAAATCCGATATAAAACTTAGAAGGATGAAAATACTATCTTCCTTTTAAAATAAGTATTTGGTTTTAAAATTATATGTGGTTCCAATAAGAAAGACATTAAAAAAGTTAAGTAAATAATATTATTAATGTTTTCATAAAAAATCATGTTAAATAAATAAGAGAGAATAAATAAATAATTTTGTACAATTAATTTTATTTATCTAAACATAAGATATTCAAACCAGGGGCGGAGCTACATACAGAGAAAGAGGGGCAGTGGCCCCTCTTAATTTTAATTTTTTACATGTAAATTATATATAAATTTCAGTTTAGCCCCCTTAAAATTTTGTTTAGTCTTATTTTATTGTGTAAATATTTTTGGCCCCCTCTAATATTTTATCTAGTTCCACTCCTGATTCAAACCTTCTCTTAAATTCATATGATAGTTATAGATATAATTGAAATAAAATATTATTTGTATATAAAAAATTGTTATTAAATTAATTATTATATATTTATGTATAAATATATATTTTTTAAATTTATTTTTAATATATATTTTATATAAATAATTTATTTGATAATTAATTTTTAATGTGCAGTTAGCATAATTGTAAGCCAGTGTTTATGCAATTTAACAAAGGAGGAGGTAATCATTATTATTAATAAGATTGTCTTTGGCACATGAGATGCCAGGGCTTATGCAATTTAGGAAAGGAGGAGATAATATATAATTATTATTAATAAGGTTGTCTTAGGCACATGAGTGGAAAGACGGCGTGCTAAAAGTTTTCGTTAAATCATCTAAATTTTCAAAAATGAATTTGACATGTATATTGATATGAAAAATTACAAGACAACTAATTTTTAATTAGTTGATATTAATTAATTTTAATATTTAAATTTATAATTTAAAATTTAGAATTTAGAATTTAGAATTTATAATAAATAAAATAATTTTTAAAAAATTAATTGATATTGATCGAAAAAAATTTGTTTCCTACCATTACTCTACGGATATATATCTATTTTTTAACCCAAAAAATTAAAGGTTAAAAATTACAAAAACGGTACAATAACATTGAGAATAAAAAGTTAATAACTTACGTCTACAAACAGCATTGCATGTGGGTTTGTCGCAATCAATTTGACAAACCTTAGCCTTGGGATCATTCGATTCACTGCTTGGGCACTCTTCTGGGCACCTTATATATTTTCCATTGCAACGCCCTGCATAACAATTCTTATAATAATATGCATTTGTCTCCACCAAACTTGAAACAAACACTAGCAAAATGATTAGGAAAGAACTACTTCTGGTGATTTCCATACTTAAATTCTCGTATAGAAATCAAGTAGAGTTATTATCAGAGTTAATTGATGTAGCAACTCAATGTTTCCCCTGCTATTTATAGAAGTAATTAAGGTCCACAAATAATACACTAATATGTCTATACATGTTGCTTAGTTATTGCAAAAGGTGGCTTCTTGAATCTTGTTTTCAAATCAAATTGGACGATGGTAGCGCAAAGTTAAAGTATGAACATGGGTTTTCGCTGATTGCATGCATAAACAACATTATTTTATATATCAAGAAAGGATTCACACAATTTATTCATGTTATGGAAGGGTACAGAGTACGTAAATGCTGTGAATTAATGGATGCCTTCATGATGAAAATAGTTGGAGATAATAAAGGCATGCTTAATGGATGGGTATACCTATAACAAGAACTCATCAACCATTATCAAGGAAGAAATATTATTAACTAATAATAATCATTATAAGAAACGGTGAGAAGATAAACAATATACAAATAAAGAAATATTAATAGACTAATACTTTCTAACGATTGAAAAAAAAGGACTAATACTTTCCATCAATATTAGCTAATATACTTATTAGGTTGTATTTAATTATATATTTTTATATTATTAAAATTTAAAAATAAAAAAAATTGAAAAAAATATTGTGTTCACGACTCTAATATAAATATGATTGTTTTAGAAAAAACTGAGATTGAGAAATAGAAATTAAATTGAGTTTTTATATTATATATTTAACGTAAAGTTTATAGAAAGATTTATGTCTTAATATATTATTTAATTTAAAATAAATATAAATACTGAAAAATAAAATAACTTAAATATCTTTATTAAAATTACTTAAATAACCTTTGCAAACTCTTATTCAATCTTCAAGTCAAAGAACCTTAGAAAATTAATGAAAACGTGAACAAGAATCAGACTTCAACAATCACGTACTTGAATCTCATGTTCTCTTTAGAAGCTTTAAGTCCAGGCTTTGAGACCATGAGAGCGTAGCTGTGTGTGAGAACTAGGGCTGGCAATTCATATCCTACCCGGGGGTACTCAACTCGATCCAATCCGTTCGGATAGGGTATGCTACTCTATCCGCTGCGGGTAGGGTAGAATACGGTCCGGGTATTTCTGCGGGTAGGCTAGGGTACGGATTTAGGGTGTACCCTACCCTATCCTACCCGCACCTCATATACAACACATATTTTTTAAAAATTAGGTTTATAGTGAAAGAAGTGAGAGTTAAACCCACAACTTCTCTTATGTAATGACTTACAATAAGTGAACAACCACTAAACTAGTTAGTTAATTTAGTAATTTAGAGCATTAGTTTTTTATTTTATATGTTATTAATATGTATACAATTCAAAATGATTGAATTTTATATTTACTTCAAAAAAATTTGATATTTCTGCGGGTAGGGTAGGGTAGGGTAGGGTTTAGAATTTTATGGTGCGGGTAGGGTTAGGGTTAAGAGATTCTCAACCCGCGGGTAGGGTAGGGTAGAATTTTAATAAAATTTTCAACCCGCGGGTAGGGTTAGGGTAAGGTCTACCCTACCCATTGCCAGCCCTAATGAGAACCAAAGTTACTCGAGAATTGGATCGGTCAATAAATTAGTGAAATTGTTAGTTTATTAATTCTATAGTTCGATTGAGTTTCAACTGGAATTCGATTAATTTAATTAAATATTAAATAAAATTATTAAAATTTAATATATAATTTTAAATATTTAAATTTAATAAATTTTAATCTAATAAAATTTAAAATTTTACAATTTTATATAATAATTTGTCTATAATTTATTAATAAAAAAAATCCATAAATAACTTTAAATATCAAAATTTATAACTAATTAAAATAGATCAAAACACATGTAAATAATAAATACAAAATATTCTACCACTAAAACAAATAACATTGACAAACAAGTTTTCAAGTAAACAAAGACGCTAACTATAAAAAATCATAATTATAATTAAGTGCTTCAAATACAATCAACAAAAATTGTTCCATCAATAAAATTAACTGGATCAAAAAATAAAAAAACTAGCAATAAGTTCAATATTATTAACTCATCAGAATAACATTGGAAAAAAATAACAACTCAGAATAATAAAAAAATTCAATTAGTATCAAATTTCTCAGAAAAATCTCTCAAAAAATTCGACACTTTCATATTGTTAAACACCTTAAACCCATCTTATTTCACTTTAACTTACCAATTAATTAGAATTTATAATTTAATAATCAAAACTAACTAATAATAACCACTGAATTTGTAAATAGAATCACAGTGTTAACTACTAAATTTACAAATAAAAAAAACTATGAAATCAAACTGCAGTAACAAATTAAAAATAGAACAAAAATATAATTTAAAACTTACAAAAATAAAATTACAAAAACTTATTAATTCATATAATTAACACTAAAAAGCAAAAAAAAACTCTAAAGGAGAAGAACTAGGAAATCAAAAGACAACAATTAACCCAGAAAAATAACAATCAATAATCAACATAATTAAATCCAAAAAATAGTAATTAACTCCCAAAAATGAAACTGAAGCAATGTAGGGATGGAGGCTTACAAACTCAAAATAAGCAGAAATTAATAAACTTAGAATAAAAAATTAGAAAAACCAAATAAAAGTACAAAACAAGCAAAATTAAATTGAAGACGGCGACAGAAGAGGGGAAGTAAGCTCGGGCACAGATGGGATCAAAGACAGAGGCTTGACGCACACGCACACACGCACAGTTAACAGGATTTTATGTCACATATTCCAATTAGCCCAGATACATGATGGAATCTGTGATGCACTCTCAAGCTATAGCTCAACACTATCCTGTCAGGGACTCGCATGAACTCATGTAGAATAAGGGTCATACGTCAGTTCCACCCCAAATTCATAAGGATGAAAAACAAAAATGTATCATAGAATATAATCAAATATCCATTAAAGTAGAAAAGTAATTGTATCAATCCATTGGAATAGTAGAGCTCCTAACCTTAACCTAGGAGGTTTAGTTGCTCATAATTTACAGAAAATAAAAAGGTATAGAATGTCAAAAGGTTGGAAGAAGATAGCTCTCCTTCCGGAGGCGTGCCTAATTCCTAAGTGATCTCCTATTTAAATAGGAGATGCTAACTTTAAAGATGTTAACTTAAAATTAAAAAGTACAATAGGAAAACTAAACAAGCTAAAGAGTGCTAAAATCCACTTCTGAGCCCACTTGGTAAGTGTTTGGGCTGAGTTTAGCGTCCAACTTGAGGGAGTGGGCGTTGAACATCTACTAGGGAGTGTCCACACTGCTTCCTTGCTCCCTTGGTGGCGTTGAATGCCAGTTTGGGCATTCAACTTGGGAGGTTGGTCCTTCTTGGGCATCGAACGCCAGAAAGGAGGTAGTTTGAGAAGTCCTCTCCAAAGAAAAGTATAGACCATTATATATTACTGGAAAGCTCTAAAAGTTAGATTTCCAACTCTTTTGATAACGCATCAATTGGACTTCTATAGCTCAAGATATGCTTGTTGGAGTGCAAGGAGATCAGGATTTGACAGCATCTGTTGTCCTTTCTTTGCCTCTGAATCAGACTTTTTCAAAACTTGCCAATTCAACTAGAAATTACCTGAAATCATAAGAAAAACAAAAAACTCAAAGTAGCATCTAAAAGGTGAATTTTACACTAAAGTCTACTAAAACTTAATAAAATTTAACAAAATATAACTAAAAATACTAAAAAGACAATACCAAAAAAGGTATAAAATATCAACTCATCAAAACACCAAACTTAAACTGTTACTTGTCCCCGAGAAACCAAAATAAGATAGGACTAAGAAGAGAAGAATACAATAGGTCTCAGAGTTCTTGATGAAGCTCAGTTCCAATTAGCTCTTTACTTCTGAATAGTTTTGGCATCTCACTTTCCTTTAAAGCTCAGAACTATTGGCATCCTTTGGAACTAGAATCCGGATGATATTATTGACTCTCTTCTTTTAGCTTTTCTTGATTCTTGAACACAACATCTTTTGGTGCTTTGCACCTTTTTGAGCCTAGCCGTGACTCTAAGCGTTTTATTTTTCCATATTACCACCGGATACATAAATGCCACAGGCACTTAACTAGGAGAACCCTTTGGATTCGGCTTTAGCTTTGCTTAATGTCCCAGACAATGGTGCCCAGAGTTCTTAAGCGTACTCTTAGCTTTGGGATTACGACTTTAATTCCTCAGTCTCAAGCTTTTTACTTGACACCTTCACACCACAAGCATTTAGTTAGGGAAAGCAGCTCATTTGAACTTTTTAGGCCAATTTTGACCTTCCTAACCATTAATGCTCAAAGCCTTGGATCCTTGCTCTTTTGCTTTTTCTTTTATTTTTCTCTACTTTTTGTTTTTCCAAATTTTTTTCTTTTTATTTTTCTTTTTGCTGCTTTTTCTTGCTTGATACATCACTATTTTATGATATATTTTGGACTGAATTGAGTACGTTTTGTCAACTTCTCTCACACTTATTCATGTAAATTGCATATTTTTCATTTCCTTCCTAATTTTGTACTATGATTGAAAACATGCTTCCTAGGCCTTAAAATTATTAATTTTTAATTCTCCTTTGTACCATTTGATGCCGTAATGTGTTTGTTAAGTGTTTTCAGGTTTACAGGGCATGAATGGCTTAAAGGATGAAGAGGAAGCATGTTAGAGTGGAAGGAACACAAGAAACTAAGGAGCTGAGAAGCGAGGAGCGACGCACATGCATGGCTGACGCGTGCGCGTGATATGGAGCATCTTACAGTGACGCGTATGCGTGACCAGCGCAGGAGTTCAGCGACGCGTATGCGTGACAGTGCGTCACGTGCTGCACTTAACAGAACTCGCTGGGGGAAATTTCTGGACTGATTTGGACCCAGTTTCAAGCCCAAAAATACAGACTAGAGGCAGGGGACAAGCTGAGACTGAACACACTTCACTTTCACTTTAGTTTTAGTTTTAGTTTTGAATTCTAGAAAGAGAAACACCTACTTTTCTCTAAGGTTTGGATGTTCTTAGTTTTTCTTTTAAATTGGATTTAGAGAGAGCTGCTACTACCTCAATTGAAGTCATCATCCTTATAGTTTGCTTCTCCATCACTTCTACTTCTTTTATTTTTCCATTTAGTTACTTTGAATTCATGTTTGGATTTTGTTATTTTTTAATTTATTAATGCAATGAATTATTTTTATATTTAATTCTAGTACGTGTTCGATTCTGGTTAATTATTGTTCGTGCAAATTTTGATTTAATTAATTTTTTAGAATTACCATGTCTTTTATTTATTCCTATTATATGTTTATGTAAATGGCATTCTTGTTAATGACTTAAAGCTCTCAACTTGGCTTAGGGGTTGATTAATTGGGATCCTTTGAGTTGTGAAGCTCAAGTATCAATCTTAATTGGACATTGTTGGCTAGCTCACTTCTCACCAACTCTAGTCCTTCCCCATAAAGTGACTAGGACTTGTGAGCTAGAGTTAGTGTAGCCACTTGATTTTCCTTCAGTTGTTAGAGGATAAATAAGTGGGAGCAATGAACCTTTATGATTGTACTTGGGAAAGACAACAAGGATAGAAACCCCAATTATCTCCTCTAACCAATGCCTTTTATTTCAAATACATAACATCTCTTGTTAATTACTCATTGCGTTAATTTCTAGTTATTTATTTTTTCCATTCTCAACCTAAAAAATATCCAGAAAAATCCTGATCAATAATTTGCATCATTGTGTCAACTCTTTGGGAAACGACCCGGGATTCTACTCCCGGTTATTTAGTCTTAATTGTGACACACTTTTAAATTGATAGTGAAATTTTCGTCGATTAAGACTATACTTGCAATCCCATTTTTATCAGAATTTCTTAACCGGCATTTTTCCATCCATCATTGCTTCAAGAATCAATATTTTTTATTTTTCAGAGAATCAATAATACTTCTCTAAATTCACTATTCTTCAAGAGCCAACATTCTCAACTCCAATATCAAATATGCATAGTTAATTCATACATTCAGAAAGTAAATGCAGGGCCACCACATCAAAATGATTGAAATTGCTCATGATATAACTCGAAACTTATGTATCTCACTATTTCTTTTTCAAATAAATTTTTCTTTTAATCATGATGAGGGATTCATGAGATATCTTATAACATAGAAATTTCAAGAATAGACTACTAAAGCAAAAAATCCTAAGAGTGATCATGCAAACCTAGAAAGGAAAACAGAAAATAGAATGAAATACTGAAAAACAGAAAGAAAGGGTAGATGAAACTAAACCATCTTAGTACTGATGGTTGCTCAGGATGTGTGCTTCTGTGAAGATTATTCACCTCCCTTTGTTGCCATTGATGATAATCTACACCTAGAGCTCACTTTGCAACACCAAACTTAAAGACCTTGCTTGTCCCCAAGCAAAGATAACTTAGTGTGGGAATCAAGGTGGAAAAGGTAGGAGAGAAGGAAAGGTGGGGTAGGTGGAGTTTGTGTGGGACCCACTGGCTGAGAAAGCTTCAAAGCTCGACTTGCCTCCTGCCCTTGCCTGGCGTTCAACGCCAAGAATGGGCGTTAAACGCCCATTGGGGGCCAAAAAGTTGGCGTTGGCTACTCCATGGGGGGCGTTGAACGCCCATAATACTCTAATTCTGGCGTTCAATGCCAGTGCATGCCCCCTGGTGGGCGTTGTACGCCCAGCTCTATCCTTGGCTAGCGTTCAATGCTAGGAATACCTCCTAATGGGCGTTGAATGACCAAAGGGGATGGTACTTCTCTGCTCCTGAAAGGGCGTTGGACGCCCATCTTCCTCCTTGTCTAGCGTTCAATGCCAACAAGGGGATCTCCCCAAGGTGTTTTGTTTTCCATCTCTAGATGTCTCTGCTTCTGTTCTAAATACTACGCATGATCACAAACATAAAAAGAAAAGAAGGAAAACTATGGAAATCAACCAAAAAGAAAGCAAAAACTAAAGAAACAGAAACAATAGTACTATACTCATGATTGGGTTGCTTCCCAACAAGTGCTTCTTTAACGTCATTAGCTTGATACTTGACTACTGACTTTCTTCCTCTTCTTCTAGTTGGTTAAGAGAAATGACTTCAAGGGGGAAGAGGAGGAGAGTAGTTCCTTTGAATTTGAATTCTTCCTAACAAACTTTCTTTTATTGTTATCAGCTTGATTCTCCTTGCTTGTTAGGGTAGTGGTTGGATTGCTTCTGCATTCCCTATGCATCTTCCTCTTGGGACCTTCCTCCTTGGTTGGTAGTGATTGCCCAACACCAAATTTAGGTTTGATATTTAGAGAAACTATATGAGTTTCCGCCAAGGGAGGAGGCTTCAGCATTGCACTCTGCATGCATGTACCTCCTTTGTCAGGGGGTCGTGGAGGTTTAAAAACCTTGAAAACCATCCAATCTTTACGTAACCTCAGCACGAATTTGTCTCTCAGCATCAATGAAGTTTCTTCTAGTAGAGAGGGGCCTGTGATTCAAAACCTCAGCAAAAAGAATATTGCTTTGCAGCTTTTTAAAAGCTTCCAAGAATTGTGAGTAGTGCTCGTCCTTGGTCTTCTTCTGGGGCTTCTGAGGGTGTGGTGCTTCAAGCTCCTGAATGGGAGTTATAGAGGAGGCATGTGAAAGTGTAACCTCAGCCTTTTCTGAAGCCTCTCTCTCTGCTGACCCTTTAGCAGCTTGCACTTCCTCCTTTGATACGAATTCAGGATCCATTATGATGGCCATGCATTCTTCTCTTGGGGTAGGCACTGGGTTACTGGGAAGAGTGAGAGGTCTCTTAAGTTCCTCGGGAAGGTTCGTCTGAGTGACTGCACTTCACTCCTTAGTAAGAACCATTATCTCTACTTTCTTCCAATCCCTCTTGTTATTCAGTATGTCCTTCATGAACTTAGCATATGAAGGCATCTGTTCAAGAGCCTCTGCAAAGGAAATTTCGATCTCCAGCTTCTTGAAAATTTCTAGGAACTTGGAGAATTGCTTATCCTTTTCTTTCCGCTAAAGTCTCTGAGGATGTGGCAACTTGGCCTTGTACTCATAGGTCTTGAGTGGTGTAGGGTGAGTGTCCATAGTGGCAGAAGAAGGGTTACCAGCTTGCTTAGGAGGGGTGTTCTTTGAACTTGCGCCTGCATGGCCTCCCCTAGCTGGGCGTTCAACGCCACTGCTGGTCCTTTCCTGGCGTTGAACACTAGTGGTGCCACCTCCTGGGCGTTGGACGCCAATGCTATCCCTTTCTGGGCGTTCAACGCCTCTGATAATGCCTTGAATCACTGTGTGTTCATCCTCGGCCGTTTCTTCTTCCCCTTGCTTCTTACTGTTCTGAGGCTGGGTGTTCAGGGTCCTACGACTCCTCAATTGGATGGATTGGCACTCTTCTCTTATCCGTTCAGACAAATGCTATTCAGTCTGGTTCAACCGTGCTTCCATATTCTTGCTAGAAGCTCGGGTTTCCTGCAACACTTCTTGCAAGCTTAGAACTTGTTGGGTTATAAGGTGCAGCTGCTGGGTTAAAGACTCAGTTTGTTTCGAAGGGTCTAATTTAATGGACACTGTCTTGACCTCTCCCTTCATTAAAGTCTCATCAGATGAGTATAGATACTGGTTGCTGGAAAATGTCTTAATAAGTTCTTGAGCTTCTTCAATTGTCTTTCTCATATGTATTGAACCACCAGCAAAATGATCTAGGGACATCCTAGCTATGTCAGAGAGTCCGTAATAGAAAGTATCCAGCTTGACCTAATCTGAAAACATTTCAGTGGAGCATCTTCTCAACATCAGCTTGTACCTCTCCCAAGCATCGAAGAGCGACTCACTCTCTCCTTGCTTAAAGGTCTCAATGTCTATCATCAACTTAGTCAGCTTCCTTAGGAAAAAGAACCTATTCAGAAACTTGTCAACAACCTTATCCTAAGTGTTCAAACTCCCCCTTGGGCTGGTTGCAAAGCCAATCCTTTGCTTAATCCCTCACAGCAAATGGAAAAGCATCAGTCTGTAGACTTCAGGATCTACTCCATTGGTCTTCACAGTATCACAAATCTGTAAAAAGTCAGAGATGAATTTATTGGGTCTTCCTGTGGGAGTCCATGAAACTGGCAATTCTGTTGCACTAGAAAGATCAACTCTGGGTTGAGCTCAAAATAAGCTACTCCAATAGGAGGTATACTAATGCTCCTTCCATAGAAGTCGGGAATGGGAGCTGTATAAGACCCCAAAAATCTTTTGTGTTGAGCACCCTCATCCTGATCCATAGTGATTTTAGTGTTTCTCTGTAACAAGAGACAAAGAAAAGGGAGAGCCTCTATGTCAAAATTTAGAGAGCTCCCAGTGAGATATCCCAAAGAAACAAGAATTAAATATTTTTTGTTTTGAATTCGAAAATAATTAAATAAAATACAAAAAAAAATCGAAAATAAATAAAATGAAATAAAAATAACTTAGAAAATTCGAAAAATTTTAAAAATTAGGAAGAAAGAGGTTTAAAAATTTTTGAAATTCAAAAAGAAAGTAAAAGATAACACCAACTTCTGAAATTAAAATTAAAAAAATCAAACACTAACTAACAAGATTTGAAAATAAGATAGAAGATTTGATTTTGAAAATTTTTGAAATTTTTAAAAGAAAGAGTCAATCAAAGATTTGAAAAATTAAATTTTAAAAGAAAAAAGTCAAACAGGATAAGATAAGATTTTAAAATTTAAGACAAAAGATTTGATTTTGAAAAATCTCAAATTTAAAAAGAGAAAGTCAAAGAAATATTTTGAAATTCAAATTTGGAAAGAAAAAGTCAAACAAGGGAAGATAAGATTTGAAAATTTAAAAGATTTTGAAATTCAATCTTGAAATAAGAAAAGCTAATAGAATACTAAACTTTTAAAAATTGAATTTAAAATTTGAATAAAAATTTAATTTGAAAATTAAATTTAAAATAAGATAAGATATCAAAATTTTGAAATTAAAGAAAGAAAAGATAAGATAAAGAATTGAAATAAAAGATAAACTAGAAATTTAAATAAAAACAAAAAGATAACTAACAAGACACCAAACTTAAAATTTTTTTTAAATTAAATGATACTAATTTCAAAAATAGAGAGAAAAACACAAAAAGACATCAAACTTTAGAATTTTTAAAATCAAAGACACTAATTTTTGAAAATCTTGAAAGAAAAACACTCAAAGACACCAAACCTAAAGATTTTTTAAATCAAACAAAGAAAAATACCAAGAAAGTTTCGAAAACCAAGCAAGAAAAACAAGAACAATTTTTGAAAAGTCAAGAAAAGAAACAAAAACCAAAGGGACACCAAACTTAAAAACTGACACAAGACTCAAACAAAAGGAAAAGATGATTAAAGAGAAAAAAAGTTTTTGAAAAATTTTTGAAAAAAAAAGAAAAAGAAAGTTCGAAAAAGTTTTTAAGAAAAACAATTGAAAGAAAAATAGTAAAAGGTACCTGATCTAAGCAACAAGATAACCGGTAGTTTGTCAATCTCGAACAATCCCCGGCAATGGCACAAAAAACTTGGTGCGTGAAATTGAACTTCACACAACTGAACCGGCAAGTGCACCACGTCATCCAAGTAATACCTCACGTGAGTGAAGGTCGATCCCATGAAGATTGTTGGATTGAGCAAGCAATGACTATCTTGCAAATCTTAGTCAGGCGAATTGAAAAGTGTGCTTGTTGTAAAAAAGCATAAAACAAAGTAAGAACGAAAGGAATACCAATGTGATGTAGAAACAATAATAAGGAATTAGTTAAGGCTTCGGAGATGCTGGTTCTTCCGGATTAATACTTCTTATCCACTACTTTAACAATGAGTGATTCATTCAATGGCAAGGCTGTAAGTGATTAACGCCAGGGTCAGTGGTCATTAATCTCCTCTTATCCAAACCAAATGCCAACTTCAGTGGTCATTCAATCTGGGGAGGGTGAAGCTCTCGTATTCAATTTGATGATCCCACTCAAAACGCCACAGACAAGGTCGGATCTTCCAGATCGGAGAATGAAGCTCTATGATTCTAACCTTAGCGCCACAGAAACCTCAGCCACCCACGGCTAACAGGATTTTATGTCACATATTCCAATTAGCCCAGATACATGTTGGAATCTGTGATGCACTCTCAAGCTGTAGCTCAACACTATCCTGTCAGGGACTCGCACGAACTCATGTAGAATAAGGGGTCATACGTCAGTTTCACCCCAAATTCATAAGGATGAAAAACAAAAATACATCATAGAATAGAATCAAACATCCATTAAAGTAGAAAAGTAATTGTATCAATCTATTGGAATAGCAGAGCTCCTAACCTTAACCTAAGAGGTTTAGTTGCTCATAATTTACAGAAAATAAAAAGGTGTAGAATGTCAAAAGGTTGGAAGAAGATAACTCTACTTCCAGAGGAATGCCTAATTCCTAAGTGATCTCCCCTTTAAATAGGAGATGCCTAAATATGTTAACTTAAAACTAAAAAGTACAATGGTAAGACTAAACAAGCTAAAGAGCGCTAAAATTCACTTCTGGGCCCACTTGGTGAGTGTTTGGGCTGAGATTGGCGTCCAACTTGAGGGAGTGGGCATTGAATGCCCACTAGGGATGTCCACACTGCTTTCTTGCTCCCTTGGTGGCGTTAAACACCAGTTTGGGCGTTCAACTTGGGAGGTTGGTCCTTCTTGGGTGTTGAACGCCAGAAAGGGGGTAGTTTGGGCGTTCAACGCCCATTTTGGGCAGTTCTCTCCAACGAAAAGTATAGACCATTATATATTGCTGAAAAGCTCTTAAAGTTAGCTTTCCAACGCCTTGAGAATGCATCAATTGGACCTCTGTAGCTCAAGATATGCTCGTTGGAATCCAAGGAGGTCAGGATTTTAAAGCAGTTGTTGTCCTTTTTTTACCTCTGAATCAGACTTTTCCAAAACTTGCCAAATTCAGTCAGAAATTACCTGAAATCATAAGAAAAACACAAAAACTCAAAGTAGTATCCAAAAAGTGAATTTTGCTCTAAAACCTACTAAAACTTAATAAAATTTAACAAAATATAACTAAAAACACTAAGAAAACAGTACCAAAAAGGGTATAAAATATTCACTCATCAACAGTATAAATTTCACCGATAATTATTTACAGGCGAATTTTTTCATTCGCTACAAATTACCGGCAGATTTAGCGGGTGATATTAACTTTTAATTGGAAAAATTCTAGAGTTTGTTACCATCAGATTTATCTCCCGATAAATCTGACGATAATCTTAAATTTTAATTTTTTTAAAAAATTTGTTTAAAAATATAATATACAATTTTAAATTTTTAAATTCAATAATTTTTAAACTAAAAACATTTAAAATTTTATAATTTTTTATAATAATTTTTCTATAATTTTTCATTAAAAGTGTATAAATAAGTTCACACATCAAAGTTTAAGAAAAAAAAATAATTACTCGTGTATGGAAAAAAGTAGCTCTATAAACATATACTTTAAATCCATAAAAGATGAAGTTACATAAAGTTCGATATGAAAAATAAGATACCTCATGGTGGCTAAGTAAATTGCATAATTGAAATTTTCTAGACAATAAAATATTGATAAGAAAAATTAATTATATAAATAGTATATCTATTTAAGATTCTATGTAATCATTAACTTGCATATGTATGACTTTCAAATGGTATATATATTTAAACTTATATAATTTAGCAACTTACAAACCTATTGTCTACAGGAGTATTTTTTGTAATAGCAGGCTGTACACTTTTAATTACAAATTATAAACATAATCAACACACAAATTATAATTAAACAAACAAATCAAAATTCATATATTCAAATGAGTAAATTACAACAAAGCCCCAAAAATTAATTATATAAATGTTTCTCGCCCTTGTTGTGTGCTGCTTATCGTGCTTCTTGGTCTCAGTTGTCCTATTTTTCTTCTCGCCATTGTCGCTAAAATTCTGGTATGTGAACTGAGTTCTCTTTAGCTGGGTTCTTGTTGTGTTGTGTTGATTGTTAATTTTCTTGATTAATTTGTTCATTTTTCATGTATGTATGTATGTATGTATGTTTGTATGTGTATGAGAGAGAGAGAGAGGATATTTTTGTCGGAATTACGATTTTAAAATAAAGTTTAACATTAAGGACGATTTTGAACGAAAAAAAACGTTAGAAGATGATTTTAATATCGTACTTGGTCCTAAGCAAAAAATTAAAGTATTAATATTTATTTTTATTATTTTATCCGTAAAAAAATCCAAAAAGTATAGAGAAAGAAACATCTATATTGTATGATATTATTTTTGCTTTAAAATAATATATTTTGGTATAAATATAATATAATATTTATAAACTCATATATACTAATTTGATATTAGATTGGCCCAATTTAACCTAATTTATTTCAAATCAATTTAAGGTCGGATCAAAATAGATTCAATAAAATATTAGGACGAGATTCGAGTCTAATTAAACTCGGTCCAAAGTTAAAGTGAAGTCATCCCGTTATTCTTATTCAAGGGTCCATTGTTATTATTATCCACTTCTTTAGTAGTGAGAGGTTATGGATCTTGCATTCCCTTACATTGAACCTTTTCCTCCCTCATTCTTGTTATAGCTGCATGTCCCAAAGAAAAAAATTCTAATAATCTATGAATTATGAAAGTAAACATGCAATTGAAAGGATAAAAAATAAAACAGATCATCGTTGACGAGGAGCATGCAGAGGGAAAGCTCACGTTTGAAGGCTTGGATCTTGGTCATCTCAATCCTACAGTCGGTTGAGGAAATCATCAAGCATGGCCAATTTGTTAGAAATTTTTGTGCTCCGAGAAACATCGCCCTGGAACATTGATATGGCCAATTTTAGACGAATGATAATTGAGTCTGATTGCCAGAGTATGATCGAGAACATTAATATGCTAGCTGAAAGTCAACCCCTCGACTCCTTACTTCGGCTAATCTTTGACATGAGGAACAGTACATGGGATTTAAACTTCAAACATGTATAGAGAGAAGCCAATTTCTGTACTTATTGGCTGGCCAAGAACAACCTTAGAGATAGAAGTAGTTTTAGGTTTCTAGATATGTGTCTCCAAGACTTAGAACATCTGGTTCAAAATGATGTATTGGAGGTTCCTATCCTCCATTTGAACTGTAATATGTAAATTTTTTTTTTCTTTTTTCAGGTTTAGGTCCCGTTCAATCACAAAAAAGAAATAAAAATATTTCAATTTTCACCTTTAAATTAAAATAATACTCTATCTTAATTTTTAAATAAAAGGATGTTGTTAGGTCATATACTTTTAGAGGAAAGTAAATAAACCAATGTGTTCTTTGATCACATCCTTTAATTTTGTAAAAAACTAAAAATAGTTTTGGTCATTCCTTCAAAAGTGGGAAGAATATCTTAAAGAAAAAGTCGTCTCGACTATTGAGTCGCCAGATTGGATTCTCTCAATTTTTTTATTTAAGAGGACAAAGTGTGATTTTTTACTATACATTTTTTTTGTGAGACTAAAAAAAATGAAATTTTTTTTAAAGAATTAAAGATCACACTTTACTCTTTCAATTGAACGAAAATATCCATTTTTTTGAGTAGTCAATTTCCTTCTTTCCCTTTTATTTGTAAGCATCACTTTATCCAAAATCATGCTTTAATATTAGATTATCATATGAGATTTATTAAATACCGAAATTTGTTGCTAAATTTTGTTAACATAGAGTATTTGCTAAAAAAGAAAAATTATTAATAACGATTTTAATCTTTTGAAATTTAATTTTCTTTTTAAAAAATTTGTTAATAACAATTTTAATTGACTGAAAAATATATTTTTTTAAAAAGTTAAAGATAAAAATATAATTTTAAGAGACTAAAGATATAAAAATCATTATGTATTTTATCACCATTATATTAATAAAATGTCACAAAATTAAATGGTAACCTTTAAAATAAATAAATAAATAATGAATAATAAATGTTTTATAAAAAAAAAAAAGTAAAATAGGACAGCCAACTTAAATACTTTCGAAAGATTAACAACAAGCATATCAGATAGCTCTGTTGTTGAAGTAGATATTATAGTATGTTAATCCTTAGAATTTATGCTGGTTAGTTATGCTTTTTAAAGAGATATTTATACTAAAAGTATAAATATTTTTTTATGTTTAGTAAATAAAAAAAATTCATGTGTTTGTAGTTATGTTTGCAACATTTAAAAATTAGAAGTATTTTCTAAAGTATTCAAAACACAATTTTGATAAATTACTTTTGTAAAATAAATGCTTTATCAAACACTATAAAAAATTCATCGGATACCATCGGATTTACTAAAAAATTTGCCGGTAATATAGTTATCGTCGGGATAAATACGACGGATAAATTTTGTCGATAATTGTTTATAAGCAGATTTTTTTGTTCGTTACAAATGACCAGCAGATTTAATTAGCAGGTGATATTAATTTTTAATTTGCAAAATTTTAGAGTTTACTGTCAGATTTATCCCCCGGTAAATCCAACGGTAATCTTAAATTTTATTGTTTTTAAAAAATTTGTTTAAAAATACAATATATAATTTTAAATGTTTAAATTCAATAAATTTTAAACTAAAAAATTTAAAATTTTATAATTTTTTATAATAATTTTTTCTATAATTTGTCGCTAAAAGTGTACAAATAAGTTCACAATCAAAGTTGCCAATGAGTAATACACTACTAAAAAAATTAGTTTTAACGACAAATTTTTAGTGGCCATAATACAATGGCTACTATTAATTTTATTTAAACTATGTTTTAATGGCAATTATATATTTACCATTATTATTATATTTTATAATGGCAATTATTACTATTGCCATTAAATTATTACTATCTTTCTACTTTTAGTTCTAATTTTTCTCCATCAGTAACGGCAATTAACATTATTGCCGCTAAGCTTTTTATTTTATTTTTATTTTTATCATTTTTTCCATCAGTTACCAAAGGTAGTTAAAACCTCTCCTACTAAATCAGAAACTCAACGGCACAACCTAGAACTTCCCTCCATCACCAACCACCGCCGCAGACCTTGCCATCGCCGACAACCGTCCACCATTCAAACTGCATCGTTGTTCCTATTTTCATCCTCCGCCTCAGATCCGCGTTGCTATCGTCGTTTCTTCATTCGTCTTAGATCTATGTCGCTATGGCGGAACCGGTATCAGTATCGTCAATGGCGGCAAAGAAATTCGGCATGGAGGATGGAGAGCTTCTTGACCGGATGCTCGCTCGTTTGGCTCTCTGCGAAATTCTAAGCTTGAGCTCGTGCTCTCTAGTTCCGGCACTGTTCGCGAAAAGGTTCGGCAATTCTCCTCTCTCTCTCTCTCTCTCTCTCTATATATATATATATATATATATATATATATATATTTTTTTTTTTTATTTGTCAGCAATTTCTTTTTAGATTTCAAATTTGAAGATTCTACTGCTGATTTTTGTGAATAATTGTGTTAATTATGCAAATGTCATAGAATTTCAAATTTGCGGTTGTGAGGGACTCAGGGAAATTGGAATTAGAATATAATAGTAACAAATTGTATAGTTTTGAGTTCTACCAATTTTGCTTCTATTGTTCAAAGGTTTCTGTTAGTTGCAGTTATTGCCGTTGCGGTTTCTGAGTCCAAGAAGAACAAGCAGATATGGAACCTTAAGAAGTCTGTTGAGCTTAGGGTAGTAGATTGATTCCTTTTCCTTTCACCTTCACTCTTCTCAATTTGTTTTCTTGTTTTGAAATCATGATTTTGTTTTGTTTTTGTGGCTTTTTACTTACCAGGACCAGGAGCTATCAAGCATGCAGCAGAAGCTTGACGATCTTTGTGAGAAGTTAGACAGCACTAAAGAGCTCTCAACCTGTTATAATTTCTCTGACTCGTGTCGGTTCAGTGATCTAATTATTCTCAACTCCGGCGACTATGGCGGAGCAACACCGCAAGACGGTGCTTGATTCAGGGTGGCTGGCAGCCAGGTCCACCGAAGTCCAATTCACTGGAATCCAACTCACCACTACTCACCCCCCTACTTCCCCCACTTCACCATGGATGCAAGCTCTCGTCCCTGGAACGTAATCTCTCTCTCTCTCTCTCTTGATTGTGACAAACATAGCATTATTAGCTTTTAATTACTATCCATTCATGCATTTCCTTTCATTCTTGTCTTTGTGGTAGTTTACTATCTATTGAATTGACAATGTTATGGGGACCTTAGCGAAGAACAAAGTGGTGCCTGATCCCTTTTATGGACTTCAAAATGAAGACATTGTAGATATTGCTGATTCTAGAAGAGATTATTATACCTTCTAGTTTTTTACCACCTTTAACTGTAAGCTGGTACGTTTCTTCTTCTCATGTTGAAATTGATGCTCTGTTGTTGTGGTTCTTTATTTGATATTTGTTTCTTTATTGTTTTGATAGATCATGGATTGACATAAGTTAACTAATTACTGAATCCTTTGCAGTCTATCAATCAACACTGTGATCTGAACTTTCGTGGAATCAATTACTATGCTAATGTGTATTTGAATGGGCACAAAATCACATTGCCAAAAGGAATGTTTCGAAGGCATGTAGTTGATGTCACCGATATTCTTCACCCTGATGGCAGTAATCTTCTATCTGTTCTTGTTCACCCTCCCGATCATCCTGGGAGAATTCCTCCTGAAGGGGGACAGGGTGGTGATCATGAGGTCAGGATACGGTTTAGAGCTTATTAAATCAGTTAGGGCTTTGGAATTGAGAGCCTGACGAGAGTTATAGAGGAAGTGATTGATTATTGTAGTGTCTAAGTCATTCTCGTTTGTTGCTCTGCAGATAGGCAAGGATGTTGCCACACAATATGTGGAAGGCTGGGATTGGATAGCTCCAATAAGGTCACTTACTTGATTAATGTTCCATGGACAATGTATTTCCTTTTATTTTCCCTTAATTATGTCAAATAATATATAAAAACCATCATTCTTTTAAATATAGTGCATTTTGAGCATTACATGTTGACTGCTTAAAATTTGAAGAGAATGTGCACTACAGAATGGGTCATGTAAAACAAAATGCATCTTTATCTAATGCTAGTGTTGAATTTGGTTGTAGAGATAGAAATACTAGAATATGGGATGAAGTTTCTATTTTTATTATTGGGGTGAGTTATATACTTATATTAAATATGTTATTTCACTATCCCAAATTCTTTTCATGCATGAGAATTTGTCATTGAGACCATTTAAGTTAGCCTTTTTTCTCCTGATCGTCCTTTTCGGTTCAGTGCATTGTCCTTCCTCTCCCTTCTGTATTCATGGTTAAATATAAAGAACTGCTAGTCCTGTCATATACTGATTTTTTTGTAGTTCTCAATTAGAGAAATGCTATGATACCTTTTTCCATACAGCTAATGAATTTGATTGAGCATTCTTTAGAGTTTACTTCTTGATAGTTGATAGTGCTTCTAAGTTCTAACCATTACTTGGGAGGATGATTTCAGTATCTTTGTTTTGTGCAGCCAGTAAAAATAATTGATCCGCACTTGGTGTCATCATTTTTTAACAATTATGAAAGAGCTTATCTACACACAACTATTGAGTTGGAAAATAAGAGTTCCTGGACTGCTGAGTGTTCTTTGAGTATCCAAGTGATCATGGAACTTGAGGATAACATTTGCCTAGTGAAGCATGTGGAAACTCAATATCTCTCAGTTCCAGCAAATTCAAGGGTGTAGTATAACATTTCCTGAGGTCAGTGACAACATTCAATTGCTTTTGACAAAGTTTAGTCCACTGTGTGGATGTATCTTATTCTCACTCTTAAACTGCTCTAATCCTATTATTATAATTGTTGAAATCAACTTTCATATGATGGGTGGAAGGTGCCATGGACATATTTCGGCTCTTACCAGCAGATCTGCTCCAAAAACCAACATTCATTTGTTTCCAGTTGTCCTTTATCTTCGTAGCAGTTCAATATTTAAACACAAAGTGGTTACAATTCACGTCCTACGGCAGCTGGCCAGTCTAATTAAACTCATTGAGACACTGTTTCAGGTTAGTGACTCAACCATTGTCGTTGTTATCCTTTTAACGATATGTTTTATTGTTTAATTATTTTCATGGACCTTGACTCGCTGCTTGTTGAAAAATAAAATGAAGGTGTTTGGCTGACTGACTACAGTCACTAATTTAGTCATAAATTGATTTGCTGATATATACTTGGTAATCTGAAAACATGAGATTTTGGTCTTAGGAACCTTCTATATATCTCTCATAAAATGATTGCTTGATCAGCTTGACAATATTTAATGAGGACAACCATACTGGTTTCGAGATCACAAAAGTTCAGAAGATTATGCTGTATGGTTCAACGGTAGTTTTAAACTAGTGATCGATTTTTTCAGTCGTCTTTTTTGATATATGATGACTTGGTTGGCATAATCATTTATGCCACTATTTTGTCAATCAGATTCTAGCAAAGGGATAGGCCAGTAAATGGACTTAATGGAAGGAGCAAATCAGATATCACCTCAAAAACCAGAGCATCCCCTGGAAGCAGAATGGTAGCTACTAAAAGCAAATATGCAAAGGTAATTTTAACTCTTCTAAGTGGAACTCCATTACTTGTTCAAGTTTCTGTTATTGTTGTTTGAACTTTGAAGGCTATTTTGTTTTGATAGGAAAAAGAAAGTAGAAAGCGAATGGAGGAAAGAATTGCGGAAAGAAGTGCTTCTAAGAAGACTACTTCAATAGACACCAATATTACTTCCAAGAACAAGCCTAAGATTCATCCATCCAATAAAAAGACTAGGAAATCACAAAACTGGTCCTCGAAACTCCACAATTGAGTAGTAAGTCAGAAAGTTTCAAAAGCAGTTCCTACCAAGAAACCATCCTTGAAGGCAAATGCAGTTCCTTTGGAAAAGAAGAAACAAGGTGTGTGAAAGAGGTGAAATCTTCAAAGGTGAAAAACATTGACTAAGCTATCAATTCCTTGAAGAGTGGCCAAAGATTTATAGTTTTGGATTCTTTAGTATATTCATGATTCATGATTTTTCTTTTTCATTTACTTTTAAATTTTTAGATCAATTGCTAAAAACGAAAGTTAGTAGGCTACTTTTAAAGGTACAATTTTAGATCATTGCTAACACTTGTATTGCTACATTAATGTAATATAGTTATAGGTTTGTAGTATTTTTTGTTGTTTAGATTTGTAACATGGTATATTATTTTTCAAGAGAAATTTGTGTATTAATATTTTGAGTTTAATAAAATATCTCATTTTTTAGCAATAAATTTTAGTGTATTTATATTATGCATAATAATAACTATTCTTGGCAAAAATATATACTTGATTCTAGAAAAAAGATAGTTCGTTGCTTCTAAGAAAATGAGTATAACTAAAAAAAGTCTTAAGATTTTAGCGGCAATAGTAATGGCAACTAAAATTGAATAATATTACAATTTTAGAATTATTTTTAGTGGCTATATAAATTGCCAGTAAAATGAGTTTTGGCGGCAATAGTAATGGCCACTAAAAGTGAATAACATTGCAATCTTATAATTACTTTTGGTGGCCATATAAATTGCCAAGAAAATGGCCACTAAAAGTTATATACTTTTTGCGGCCATTAAAACGGTCTTTACCGGCAAATGTTATAATTACCACTAAAACCTTTTAGTGACAAAGCATAAGACGGCTAATGTCTAATTGCCGGTAAATGTATTAGTGACTATTTTTATTGCCGCTAAAAACAAAATAAATGGCCGCTAAAAGCAATTTTTCTTGTAGTGATAGCTCAAATGGCATAGTCTCCCCAAACTCAATTAAGAGGTTGCGGGTTCGAGTCTCCTATCTTTGATAAAAAAAAAGTTCACAATCAAAGTTTAAGAATAAAGTAAAAAAATAATTACTCGTGTATGGAAAAAAGTAGCACTATAAACATATATTTTAAATCTAGAAAAGATGAATGAAGTTACATAAGGTTCGATATGAACAACAAGATACCTTATGGTGGCTAAGTAAATTGCATAATTAAAACTTTATAGACAATAAAATATTGAAAAGAAAAATTAATTATATAAATGATATATCTATTTAAGATTCTAAGTAATTCATTAACTTGCATATGTATAACTCTCAAATGGTATCTCTATTTAAACTTATATAATTTTAGCAACTTACAAACCTATTGTCTACAGGAGTATTTTTCGTAATAGCAGGCTATACACTTTTAATCACAAACTATAAACATGATCAACACACAAATTATAATTAATCAAACAAATCAAAATTTATATATTCAAATGAGTAAATTACAAGCCCCAAAATGATCCACTTCGCTGCAGAACTCCATACTCCTAGCGAGGTGCCTCTCGACCTGCATATGAAAAACAACAATATCGTATGGGATGAGAACCGGGGGATCTCAACATGGTAAAGGTGCTAGTGCATAAGATATAAGGTCTTGAAAATGTCAAAGGCAATCCTAAAACGCCAACACTCAGATTATCAAACTTAAAGTACTAAAACAGAAACCATAATCGGGTGGTTCTCTAAGGTTCTAACTTAACCAAAATCGAACTATAATCCTCAATCTCTCTGCCTTTACTCCGTTCCTCCAACTCCGATGAAATTGCACAAATAGAAAAGCATACAATGGCAAACACAAATAGAATACAGGTAATACAAATAGCAAGTATAACAATTAGCATATTATAATCACTTAGGCAATCCCAATTAATGCATAATCAAACAAAATCATACAAATACATATGATGCATGTCTTTCCTATTAGCCGTGAGCTCACGATCGGTTATCTGCCAGAACTCGACACACCCGGTAGCTAACCCGGATACCGTCTTTCGACTCCGCATCTCCAGGAGGCATAAGATCGGGGGATTAGTGCCCTACCACCTTCTCCTGGAGGCATACACTAGGGAAAAATAAATCGGGAGATTAGTGCCCTACCACCTTGCAGATAGAGAGAGAAAGAGAATGTGAGAGAAAAATTCATCGGGGGATTAGTGCCCTACCACCTTCCTTACATCCCACCGAACACAATCACAAGGAATGCGAGAGAAAAGAATCGAGCGATTAGCACCCTAAGGCCTTCCTCACATCCAACATATCCATACAGTCATTATGTTCATTCATTCTCAAATTCATCATTATCTCTTTACATTTGTTCATAATCGTTGCATAATCATTCAGTATAGCCATGGCATCACACATATACTTCGTACCTTTGCATTTTCATACATAATTTATCATTTCAAATCTTATTTCACCCCCAAACAACCACCTTACCTAGCTTCATCTTATTACTAGACATATCACTAAGATCTAGGAACTAAAAGAGTAAAAATAGAGGTTTATAAGGTCAAAATTGGGTTTAAAACGTAAAACATTTATTTGCTGAAAACAGGGCTATGCGTATGCATGTCATGGTATGCGTACGCATAGATCCCGTTTGGCCCAAGAAGCGTACGCATACACCTGTTCACGTACGCATGTACACTGGACAGAATCGCACGCTCGTGTATGCCCTATGCTCGCGTATTCATAGGTCCCTTTTTTGGTAGTATGCGTACGCATACACATGTCCACGTACGCATACATGCCAAACAGAAACGACCCTTCGTGTATGAAGTGTATGCGTACGGATGGAAAGAGATTTTGTCAAAAATTTTGCTAAGTCTGAAAGTCTATAGACGACGCGTATAACTTTTTGGTTTTAAATCATTTTTCATCCATTATTCGAACGGTGTAAACTTTATGGACCCAATTTTCATATGAAATAATTAGAAACAATTTAGGGGTCCAGAAGCCAAGTTATGGCTCGCCAAAGTTCGGCCAAAAATTAGTTTTTCACAAAAATTCTTAAACCTCTATTATCACCAACTCAACTCAATACTAATACTCTAAATATACAAACCGTACCATAACATTTCAATTTAGCATCATAACCCCACATTCTGTCAAAACCAAGCATACCTCAACCTTACATGCATTTTCTTTCAACATTCTCAATAATAGCATCAAAATCATAATCCTTAACATAACCACGATTAACAATTACCTTTACCACCATCAAAGTTATTATTCATTAGCCTCTTTACCACATCAACTATACTCATACCATAACACCAACAATTTCTCATTTCTCAATAAACCAAACATGCAATGCCAACTAAACCACCAAATAAAATCCAACACTTATAATTCAACTTATCCTAAGTCGTCTAGCCTAAGGTTTTACAAGACATTATATATTAAATACGAGAAACCTAAACCATACCATGGCCAATTTCCTCGTATAATCCAAGGCAACCCACAAGGCAAAATTGCAAGCCTCAATCACCAAAATTCAACAACCAGATCTCGCTCCAAGCGTCCAATTAAGCTTCCAACATATCCAATTGCCTCATATCACATATATACATATGCCTAACACATTTATCACAAAAACATATCCAAAATTCAATACCTAACATACTCAATTAAATAATTAGTTAGGGTTCTAGAATTCTCACCTTACCCAAGCGCCATATAAGCAAGAGTGAATATTTTTCTCAAGCTAATCGGACCCTATGACATCGAAGAACCAAAATTTCAACACCACTCTATATAATTTTTGAAAATTTGGGAAAAAGAGAGTATGAGAATGAAAATGGAAGTTTCATACCAATCCACATACCGGACTTTGTCGGGCTCGATGCCGTAGGCGCGTGGCCGTAATTGGTGCGGCGATCGGAGCTCGGAGTGGAAAGTTGTGGAGGATTTAATGAAGACCAAAGGTTGGAACCCTTCTCTTCTCTCCCGTTGGCTTGTTTTAGTGTTCCTTTGCTGAATGGGGAAGAAGACAAACTCTCTTCATTAAAATTAATTTATTGATTAATTATTCGCTAATTTTATGGGATTTACATCCTACCCACCTAATTAAGAATTTTGTTCTCAAAATTTAAATTCAGTTACCTGAAAAAGAGGTGTGGGTAGTGGTCTCATTTCGAATTCAATACTTTCCGGTCTTAATCGCTCGGCCTTAATTGCTCACCATTCCAATCTTATTGAGTTAACTTCCAAAAAGTGCACCTTCCTTTTTTACAACCATTTAGGTCTTCACTCCTCTCTATTACATAATTCTTTGGTTGGCATCACGCGGTTAGAATCTTAGTTTGAATTGACTAATCCTTCGTCCGTTGTTTCGGTTATCAATTTGGGACCTAGGGTGTCAAATCTTTCGGGGTTAGGTCGATACCCGAGTGACTAACATACAACGCCACCTTATGATTTTCTAATGTATGGCCTCGTCATTTTTTTTATGATCATTTTTTCTCTGATCAGTTTTTCTCTGATAGGTGAAAGGTAGATGGATTTTCGTCAGTCGGTTCTTGATTGCCTAGCGGTATTAAATCTTTTGATCACTGCTAAAAGTTTTTTATACCGGGACGTCGCCACGGCATCATGATGTTGCATCCACCCTCGTCCTAAGTCCTTGGGTAATGTGTCATTAGGTTCAGATATGATGAATTTTGGCACAAAGGTCGCTCTCTTCTCTCAGAGTTTGAAAATTTGTCATATTTGGGCAGCCAAATAATCGATGTGTCTTAACGCGTCGATTTAACCATAGACCATAGGGTCGGAAAAATTAAAGGTCCAAATCTTTTCTTGTTGTGGTATACTACACATTCCATCTTTCGTATTTAAAAGTTTTGCTCTTAATGAGTTATTGCCTTGATGGCTATATTTAGGAGCAATACTAGATGTTTACCATGCTCGAGAAAATTTTCAAGAAGACATCAAAATGAAAGACGTTCACACCGCATAAATGGCGTTTACAAGGAATGAAAAAAAAGGACATCTTGTATGGTTACCGTACTAACTCTCAAAATGAATGACAAAAATTCACAAGGAATATCGAGTAAAGTAAGTCTCAACTGACTTCTGGAGAATGCAGATTGCGAAGGTGAGCAACTCCACACACAGTGAATTTCTAAAGTTCAAAACTTACACAAGTATGCCCAAGCAAGGTTTATATAAGTAAGGAGTAAAATTGGAAAGATGGTCAATTCATTACGAATGTTGCAAAACTTATCGAGTAATCGTGGATTATTTATTTGTTTCGTATGGCCAAATGACGAGAGCTGATAAGGTTGGGAATTGTGGAAAATAGCGAGTAGGCTCATGGTGAGATTGGTTCTAGTTTGTTTGATGACATTGTAAGGGGTGAATTCATGATTGATTGTGATAAAAGTTGACTGTGTGTGAGTTGAGAACAAGCACACAGTTGTAGTTTTCAAGTTAAAACGTGTAGTTAAAGCTTAGAAAAGTTGAGTAATTTAAATGAATAATCAACTCTAAATGTTAAAAGGACTTCTAAACGTAGACAAAATTGTGAACTAAGAAGTAGGATCGAGAAGAATACCGAATAGCCAACTATGGTGTTGAAATAAGCTCGAGAAATAATTATGGAAATGTTTAGACTGCTAACTTGTGATATAACCATGGTACACGGACGATTTGACAAAGGTGATATTGTAATTGGTTTTTATACTGAACTGTAATAAGTCGATTATCGAAAGTCTTTTGTCTAATAAATTGTTGAAGATTCAAGAAGGAATTCAAAATAGAAGTCCTAATGTAAATCATAAAAGAAGGGCTAGGTCGGGTTGTAGAAAAGCGTTGTTACAATCCCTCACGTAAAAGTCTTTCTGTTGTTAACTTCCTCTTCCTCTGATATAACTGGTGTTTTACATTGGGAACGCTTAATTAAACGAATTTCATTTCTACTATTCATCACTTCATCTAGCTCCTTAAGCTCTGTCGTTTTTAACAGTATTATCGTGCATAAGGTAATCAAGAATAATTTGGTCCTCAGCTCTAATCGTTATCGCTACGTACTCTCTCTTGCCACATAAGCGATTTACAGCTAAGAGCTAAATCTGTGTCATGTCTCTTCTTCGTAATTTGGTTCTTAAGTTCGACACTTAAAATCCTAGTTCAACTTAAGTATGGATAAATGCAATGTCTAATTTTCTATAACGTACATGAAATTTAGATATCAGTTCCAACTTACCTCCTCCTTGTCGTGATCCACTGTCACCTTGGGCCCTCTTACGTGGACAAACTATCGCCTTATGCCCTGATAAACCGCACTTAAAGCACCACAGTTCATCAGAATGTGCCCTTATCTGTTACCCCTTCTATTTCCGTTATGATTGTCGTTCTGCCCGTAATTATTCTGGCCTTGCGGACGTGGAGGGACGTAACCATTTCTCTTGAAATTTTGACTTCTCGGCGTAAGGTTTTTCCCTTGGTTCCTTTGAAAAGGCATCCCCTGATTTCCCTTCTTCACTGTTGCCCTCCTCAACACTCCTCAGCCACCCGACTCTTATTCACAAGATCAGAAAATACTCTAATCACCATTGGTGAAACGGAGCTTAAAATATCACTCCAAAGGCCTCCCTCATATTTTATACACTTCCATTCGGCGAAATCCTCAGGAGCACCTTGGCAGATTCAAGAAAACTAGCATAATTCCTCAAATTTATTGGTTTATTTTGTAATAGTCATCTAGCCTTGCTTTAACTGCAGTAGCTCAAGCTCCTTAGCATTTCTAGCTGAGCTAGGAAAGTACTTCTTGTAGAACTCCGTCCGAAACACCTCCCAAGGTATCACAGCACAATCTGGCTGCAGGATACGTCGTGTTCCCTGTCACTAGTAGTAGGCCTCGTCTTGCAATTGATAAGTCCCAAATTCGACCCACTGCTCCTTGGGAACCTGCTGAGTCTGCAGTGCCCGCTCCAAAGCCTGAATCCAGTTATCTGTTTCAGTGGGGTTCGAGGTCCCCTTGAAGGTTGGAAGGTGAACCTTCAGAAAAGAGGCAAGTGTCATAGGACCCTCTTTACCATTATTCCCATTATTTCCATTTTTCATTTGGTTTCCCAACGCCTCAGCTGTCGCCTGTATAGCCACAACCATGTTTCCCAGGGCAGCCATGAAGTCTACAGGATTGTTCCCTGTTGGTTCAGGGATGGCATTGCCTATTCTACCTCTGCCTCGCCTGCGACCGCGTCCACGAGTCGACATTTGGTTTCTATACACACAAAACAAGTGATATCAAATTGATCGGTCTTAATATCACAAGTCTAGTGCTTCAAAGTCCCAAATGCATGCTCATGGACATTCATGCCACATCTATCAGTTAGATAACCTAATTTAGCATGTATAGACACTCAAAGTATGCCCAGAAGTATAGTTACTCCGTCCCTCAGGCTCTATAGGAACGAACTGCTCTAATATCATAATGTAACACCCTACCACACAAAGCTTTATGCTTAAGTCGTAAAACAGAGGTGGTGTGGTATTACCACCTCTAAAATAAAATATATATGTATAATACTTGAAAGAACATAATATACGAGGAGCTTTAAAGAATAGGTAAAACAAAATCACGAAAATAAAAGCGCAACGCTCAGAAATAATGTAACTTACGTACAAAGGAAGCTAGAGTTCATAAACACACACACACACACACACACATATATATATATATATATCCAAAAAGTAAGAACAGAGGGTCAAGAATACAAGATAACAAGCTCCCAACTCAGCCTGCAAAGCTAAGGCTGGCCGGAGAATATATATATATATATATATATACAATGCCCATAACCCAAAATACACAAAAAGGTCCTAGTTCTCCATACACCTCTAAGAGGCACAAAAGTAAAACAAGTTGTTAGGAGAGTTATATACATATAGTCTCATATACGAGTACATAAAACAAAGCCCCAAAATGATCCACTTCGTTGCAGAACTCCAGATGCCTAGCGAGGTTCCTCTCGACCTACATTTGAAAAAAAAAAAACAATACCGTATGAGATGAGAACCGGAGGTTCTCAACATGGTAAAGGTGCCACGTACATAAGATATAAGGTCCTGGGAATGCCAAAGGTAATCCTAGAACGCCGACACTCAAATTACAAAACTTAAAGTACTAAAACAGAAACCATAATCAGCTGGTTCTCTAAGGTTCTAACTTAACCAAAATCGAACTAGAACCCCCAATCTCTCTGCCTTCCCTCCGTTCCTCCAACTCTGATGAAATTGCACAGACAGACAAGTAGACAATGGCAAACACAAGTAGAATACAAGTAATACAAATAGAAAGTATAACAATTAGCAAATTATAATCACTTAGACAATTCCAATTAATGCATAATCAAACAAAATTATACAAATGCATATGATGCATGCCTTTCCTACTGGTCGTGTGCCAATTATCTGCCAGAACCCGACGCACCTGGCAGCTAATCCAGATACCATCTCTTGACTGTGCATCTACAGGAGGTATAAGATTGGGGGATTAGTGTCCTACCACCTTCTCCTGGAGGCATACACTAGGGGAAAATAAATCGGGAGATTAGTGCCCTATCACCATGCAGATAGAGAGAGAAAGAGAATGTGAGAAAAAAATTCATCGGGGGATTAGTGCCCTACCACCTTCCTCACATCCCACCGAACACAATCACAAGGAATGCAGGAGAAAAGAATCGAGGGATTAGTGCCCTACTGCCTTCTTCACATCCAACACATCCATACAATCATTATGTTCATTCATTCTCAAATTCATCATTACCTCTTTACATTTGTTCATAATCATTGCATAATCATTTAGTATAGCCATGGCATCACACATATAACTAGACATATTTTTATACATAATTTATCATTTCAAATCTTACCTCACCCCCAAGCTACCACCTTTACCTAGCTTCATCTTATTACTAGATATATCACTAAGATCTAGGGACTAAAAGAGTAAAAATAGAGGTTTAAAAGGTCAAAATTGGGTTTAAAACGCAAAATATTTATTTGCTGAAAACAGGGCTATGCGTACGCATGTCATGGTATGCGTACGCATAGGTCTCCTTTGGCCCAAGATGCGTACGCATACAGCTGTCCGCGTACGCATGTACACTGGACAGAATCGCACGCTCGTGTATGCCCTATGCTCGCATACACATAGGTCCCTTTTTGGGCAATATGCATACGCATATACATGTCCGCATATGCATACATTCCAAACAGATACGACCATTCGCATATGAAGGGTATGCGTACGCATGCAAGGAGGTTTTGTCAAAAATTTGGCTAAGTCTGAAAGTTTGCAGAATTTTAGTTTTGAACTCCAAACTTTCGACGCACATAACTTTTTCGTTTTAAATTATTTCGAACAGTGTAAACTTCATGAACCCAATTTTCATATGAAATAAGTTTGAAATAATTTGGAGGTTCGGAAGCCAAGTTATGGCTCGCCGAAGTTCGGCCAAAAATTAGTTTTTCACAAAAATTCGTAAACCTCTATTATCACCATACAAACTGTACCACAACATTTCAATTCAGTATCATAACCCCACATTCTATCAAAATCAAGCATACCTTAAGCCTGCATTTTCTTTCAACATTCTCAATAATAGCATGAAAATCATAATCCTTAACATAAAAACGATTAACAATTACCTTTACCACCATCAAAGTTATCATTCATTAGCCTCCTTACCACATCAACTGTACTCATACCATAAGACCAACAATTTCTCATTTCTCAATAAACAAAACATGAAATGCCAACTAAACCACCAAATAAAATCCAATACTTATAATTCAACTTATCCTAAGTCATCTAGACTAAGGATTCACAAGACATTATATATTAAATACGAGAAACCTAAACCATACCTTGGCTGATTTCCTCGTATAACCCAAGGCAACCCACAAGGCAAAATTGCAAGCCTCAATCACCAAAATTCAGCAACTATATCTCGCTCCAAGCTTCCAATTAAGCTTCCAACATATCCAATTGCCTCATATCACATATATACATACACCTAACACATTTATCACAAATATATACCCAAAATTCAATACCCAACATACTCAATTAAGGAATTAGCTAGGGTTCTAAAGTTCTCACCTTACCCAAGTGCCATATAAGCAAGAGTGAATATTTTCCTCATGCTAATCGGATCCTATAACATCGAGGAACCAAAATCTCAACACCACTCTATATAATTTTTGAAAATTTGGGGAAAAGAGAGTTTAAGAATGAAAATGGAAGTTTCATACCAATCCACATAACGAGCTTTGTAGAGCTCGACGCCGTGGGCGCATGGCCGCAAATAGTGCGACGATCGGATCTCGGAGCGAAAAGTTATGGAGGATTTAATCAAGACCAAGGGTTGGAACCCTTCTCTTCTCTCCCCTTGGCTTGTTCAGCGTTCCTTTGCTGAATGGGGAAAAACAAAAACTATATTCAATATGCTATTGGGCCAATGGGTTGGGCCTTCGTCCCATTTTGGGTTCGGCTCAACCGGTTCAGCTTGGGCCAAATTCTTTAAAATTAGTGTCAAAATTCTTATTTTAATGAGCTCAATCCAATTAAACTATAAAATATGCATTTCTAATTTCTATTATTAAAATTAATTTATTGATTAATTATTCACCAATTTTACGGGATTTACATGTCTCATCTGTCGGTTATAAAGCCAACCCGACAAGTCTGGCTGCAAAACCCTAGACTGCCCCCGACGCGCATCCCCAAGAGTCTATGCATATGTTTTTCTCCTATATAAAATTGCTCAATGGGGGATATCCTTCCCGGAAATTTATACATGCCCGGTCACCCTTACGTCGTAGGGTCAACAGAGTATCGAGTCTCAACCTAGAACACGTGGTGGCAAGCCATGGTACTTTACCTAGGGAAACTTGTATCTCAGATAATATAAGTGCATAAGCCTCATTTCATTCATATTCATTCATAATCATTCATTTTCATTCATAATCATTCATTTTAGCCATAACATCACTTATCCCTCATATATTTACACTTTTTATACATAATTCATCATAATCCGGAGCAAGTGGGGTGAACCACACCCTTGTATCTACCCGAGGAGCTTCTATACTAACCAACCTAGAGCAAGTGGGGCGAAACCACAACCCTTGCGTCTTTCCAGGAGGTACGTTCTCATATGCCCAAGAGGAACAAATGAGGGGATCCTAACCTCCCACCATCTCGCTAGGGGTAATTTTACAATACCAGGAGGAACAAACAAGGGGATCCTCACCTTCCACCATCTCCTGGGGTCGCACTTTCAAGAAAGAGTACTCAGATGAAATATTCATTCTTTTCTTAAGTCAGTTTCATAATTTAAATAGTATATATATATACATATATCTCCTCATACCTAATTCATTACTTCTCAAACTTTCTTCATCACTAAGTTACCAACTTCTCCTAACTTCTTCTCATTACTAGGCATACTATTAAGATCTAAGTTTAAAAGAATGAAAATAGAGGTTTAGAGGTTTGAAATTAAGCTTTAAAACACAAAATCCATGTTTGCTGAAACAGGAGCCATGCGTACGCATGCATGTCGAACAGAAATGCCCATCCACGTATCGAGGGGTTTGCGTACACATGCATTGCAGATTAGTCAAAAATGGTTAAGTCTACAGAATTTTGATTTTACATATCGAACTTTCGATGCACATAACTTTCTCGTTTTAAAATATTTTTCATCTGTTCTTCAAACGGCGTAAACTTCACGGACCCAATTTTCATATGAAATAAGTTTGAAATAATTTGAGAGTCCGGAAGCCGAGTTATGGCTCGCTGAATTTTGGCCAAAAACAAATTTTTTACAAAATCTTCCAAACCTCTATTTTTATCAAAACACAACTCAAAGCTAACTCCCTGTACCAATAATTAGTTCCAAAACATGCCATATCACAGAATCACAGCCCGACATCCTACTACAACTAAATCATACCTCAATTTTAAACCAACCTCTTACGTAAATTACTTATCGAAACCAACAAAATCATCAATAATTCATCACATATACATACTCATTCTCATCAACATATCAACTATCATTAAGTCATAATTTAACATTCCATTTTCATCTCCAACATCAACCACCAAAACAATTACACAATCTATATCAACAATTATCATCAGAGGTACTAAGCATTCAACATACTCATGCATTCACACCTATCCTAAGGTCATCTAGCCTACGTTTTCACCAGACATTATATATTAAATACGAGAAATCTAAACCATACATTGACAGATTTCCTGTATAACCCAAAGGCACCTCCAAAAGGTTCAAAACTCAGCCCCAAGGATCCAAAGCAATGACATCCAAAGCTCCACCAAGACTCCAATGTTCACAATCAAGCTCCAATTTACATATATACATACCTAATACACATTTTCACATATGTATACCCAAAACTTAATATCCAAAACACAAAATCAATGAGCTAACTAGGGTTCTATGATTTTCACCTTATTCAAGTACTAATGAAGGAAGATTAAGCGTTTTCCTCAAGCTAATTTGAGCCTTAACACCAAAATTTAACAATTTTCAACATAATTACTCATAAATTTCGACATTAGAAAGGAAGAAATTAGAATACAGAAGTGGTTTTCTTACCTAATTATTGACTGGATTTTGTAGAGTAAGACGCTGCGGTCGCGTGGCCGCAAACGGTGCGACGATCTGAACTCGGAGTGGAAAGTTACGTGAGATTGAAGTGGGAGGCTTAAGTTATGGAGCTCTCCTTCCCTTTCTTTGCATGCTCCACGGGTTCCTCAGTTGGCTGGACCCACAGACCCGGTTTGGGCTCGGTTCGGCCGGTTCGACTCATTTGATCCAATCTTGGACCAAATTCATTAAAATTAGTATTGAAATTCGTATTTTAATTATTTCTACCTCCTAAGATTATAAAATTCATATTTCTAATTTTTCTTATTAAAAATTAATTTATTGACTAATTATTTGCTAATTTTACAGAATTTACAAATTAACTTAGAAAATAATTAACTCAGACAACAATAAAAAAATTGACAATCATCCAAAACACCAACTCAAAACAAACCCTAAAATTACACCTACCTAACCTAATATTATTTAATTTCTAATTACACTAAATTAATATAACAAATCCTAATCACACACTTCATTAAAAAATTTAATCAATAATTTAATAAAATACCTAATAAAATTCTAAAAAAATAAAATAAAAAATACAAAACTATAAGAAAATTACCTCTGGTGGTGGCTGCAAAATGGTAAAAGCGTGGTGGTGATAGGAGGCAACAGTGAAACTTATAGTGATGGAGCTAGAGTTTAGTAGCATAATAAACAACTAAAAGGAAAAATGGACAACAACCTTACCTTAGCACAATGGATGTCAGCCGCGGTGATAGCAATAAGGCGACGATCTCCGATCAACGGCAAGGGACACCAACAACGGCGGCACGATGGAGGCTTTTCATGGAGACTCCAAAAGCAGTGCGACGACGATCTGCGACAACAATGTGGCTTTCTGGTGGCGACAGCAACTCCAGGTGGTGGCGGCGCACCCTTTTTTAATGGACTAGAGGGAGAGAGATGAAAGAGAGTTGAGAGAGAAGAAAAGAGAGAGAAAGAGTTTGCAGAAGTGAGGGAGAATGGTTTCGCGTTTGAATTTTATCCCAAATTTATTGTCGAATTTATTGGCAGAAAAATCCAACGGTAAAGTATTCGCCGTTGCCTAAATAATGCGTTTCAGTAAATCCTGTTACCGTTGGAATTTTCGACGAAAAATCCGATGGTAAATTTGGCGCTAATAAAAATAATTTTTGCGCCTCTATTTACCATCGGATTTAGCGGCGGAATTTTAAATCTGACAGTAATTTATTTGATGGACAAATTTTCACTCGTAACCGTTGAAAATTCCACTGCTAAATCCGACGGTACTCGACATTTTTTTGTGGTAAAACAAATGTGTTGTAAAATTAAGGTCAAACTTTTTTATATTTTTGTAATATTTTTTATTTTTATTTTTTAAATTAAAATTATTTTCAAATATAAAAAATATTACTTTAATTTTAACTATATTTTTTAAAATTTCTTCATAGTTATAATAACTATTATAATTTATGATACATAGATACTGACACGAATACTGACATGGATATGGGACACGACACGATACGAGACATGCGGATAAACGAATTTTAAATTCTTATAAAAACAGAGATAGGACATATATGTAAATTATCAATGAGTTTTTAGATGAATTATAATATTTTGATTTACTAATATTAAAATATAAATTATTTTTTAAGTTTTTTTTAATTATATAAAATATTTAAAATATTTTTAATAAATAATATATATATATATATATATATTATTTTTAAACTTATTTCAAGAATACATGTTAAGTATGAGACTGGATACGTTGACACCTAATAGTATTTAAGTGTGTCCAAACATGTATAAAAAATTTTTTTTATTAAAACACGGTTAGACATTAAAAACACACATATCGGACAAATATCGTTGAATATTGTGTCCGAAATGTGTTCGACACGTGAGTAGAATAATTCAACAAAATATCCGTGTTTTACATATTATAACCATGACAATAATAATTGTATAATGGGGTGTTTATGTGGTTCAGTTTTTTCATAAACTGACTGTACTAAATTATTTTAAATGGCTTAAAAATTAAACTATTTTATTAGTATTTGAGTTATAATTTATTGCCAAAAGATTATTTATTTTAAAATCCGAAATTGTTTAGTAAAAATATATAATAATTATAAAAGAAACTTCTAAAAGTAATAATTCTTAACGAAGATAAATAATTTAGAAGTACCAAATGTGATATTGATAAAATTGTGTCAATCGTATATGCTAGGTGTGTACATGCAAAATAAAAATATTAAGTAATCAACTGTTTTTCTTATTTTTGTCTTGCATTTAAATTAACTAAGACTAAACTCTATTTTTTTTTCTATACTAAGTGTTAGTCTTTTATCATTTTTCCATAGAATATCAATTGTTCGTATAAAATTAATATTAAAAATTTATAAAACAGCACACATAAATATCTTTAATTTGGTGATCAATTATTTTCATATATATATATATATTTTAAAGAGTAAAGTATTGTTTTTGTCCCCAACGTTTTGGGTAAGTCCTATTTGTGTCCCTAACGTTTAAATCGTTCTATTTGTATTCTTAACGTTTATAAAAAAGATTCAATATTATCCTACTATCAATTATACTAACAAATCATATTATATTTTTCAATTATTTTTACTTGGATGTATTCATTCTTAATTAGGTCTCACTTAGATGTGTTCGATTTTAATATTATACCCACTATTTGTGTTTAGATTCAATTATGTCCTTAAAAAAGTGAATTATGTAAATGTTGTAGGAATTAGTTTCAACATTTGATGAACTATTTTTCGGAGTAGATCACTTCAAAAAGAGATTTTTAAAACTCAAACTAAAGCGCTCATGATGTGTAATTGACGGCAGAATAACATTAAATCACTTCTACAAATATTAAGGATACAAATAAGACGATTTAAACGTTAGAGACACAAATAAGATTTACCCCAAACGTTAGAGACAAAAACTATATTTTACTCTATTTTTAAATTATGTAAGCAACAAGCACGGGGCTAAGAGCCATGTTACATCATAATCATTCTTTAATTTTACCCCACAACACCACAACTTCTCAACTCAAATAATTTGGTACACGTAACTTAGCTTTTTCGTATTGGAAATTCGGAAGAACGCACCACCATTCACCGCACTAACAATGGAAGAGGTTGATCATCAAGAATTCGTTCAAGAACCACAACACAGGCCAAGTCTCTCCACCATTGAAGCACAAGGAATTCCAGTCATAGACCTCTCCCCTATAACATCAAACAACACTTCCCCTTCGGCCATCGACGCGCTGACGAAGGAGATCGGAAGCGCGTGCAAGGAATGGGGATTCTTCCAAGTAACAAACCACGGTGTGCCTCTCTCTCTGAAGCGGAACCTTCTGGAAGCTTCAAAGAAGTTCTTTTCTCAGAGCTTGGAAGATAAGAAAAAAGTTAGTAGAGATGAGAGTTCTCCGAGCGGTTACTATGAGAGTGAGTATACAAAGGATGTTAGAGACTGGAAAGAAGTGTTTGATTTCTTTGCCAAAGAACCTACTTTGTTCCCTGCCACTATTGATGAACATAATCATCGAGTTGTTCAATGGACTAATAAATATCCTCACTATCCCCCTGCCTTCAGGTATATATATTTTACGAATTACTAAGGAAATAAAATAAATTTATAATTAATAAATATTAAATAAGATGAATTTTGATTATTTTTTTTTGTTATTAAATATTTTTGTATATATTATTATAAATATAGTATTTATATATTAAAATTGACCATTAAATTAATTGTTAATATATATATATATAATTTATTTTCAATGTATATTTATATTTTAAAATATTTTATATTAATAATTAATTTTAATAACTAATTTGAGTGTATATCTAATATAATAAAAATGATTGTTACGATTCTTTGAGAGAGATATACTTTTTTGGGTTTTATTTTTTAATTGCTTAATTTTTTTGAAAGTGATGATTTATAATATAATATTTGAGTTTCTTTTACGAATAATGATGGATAATTTTAATTAATTTTTTAATATTAAATAAATAAAATTTAAATATTATTTTTAAAATGTTAAAAGAATTAAAAATTCTAAATATTTTTTTATTTAGAAATTAAAAATATAATTAAAAATATGAGTTATGATTGTTAATTATTTTTGTTTTATTATTATAAGTAAAATAAACATTTTGTATTATATTTATTATTTCAATTTCAAAAAAGTTTTTCATAAAAGAGTACGTTAAATATATAATTATTGTGATATTTATAGTTAACAATTTAAATTTTTAGAAAAGATTATATATATATAAAATTAATTAATTACTTTCCAAAACATTATTCTTATTAGTTACTAAATAAAAGAAAATTATTTTTTTTTTAATTTTATGACATTGAAATGTAATTATTTATTTTTCACTTCATTTATACGTAGATATTTAGAGATAATTTTTATATCCAATCAATTTCTGTGAAAAAGAAAAAAGAATTATCTTTTAGTTTCTTATTCTTGGTATTCAGCATTATGTATATTTGATTAGAAAATGATTTATTTGTTTTCAAAATGAATATTTAGAGATATAATCCAAGAATATATTGAAGAGATGGAGAAGCTAGCCTACAAGTTGATGGAGCTTATAGCTATGAGCTTAGGCCTTGAAGCTAAGAGATTTGAGAGATTTTTCATTAGAGGACAAACCAGCTTTATTCGCCTTAATTATTATCCTCCATGCTCTTTCCCTCACCTTGCTCTTGGAGTTGGCCCACACAAGGATGAAAGTGCTTTAACCATTCTTGCTCAAGATGAGGTTGAAGGACTTGAAGTGAAACGTAAGACAAACCAAGAGTGGATTAGAGTGAAACCAAAGTCAAATGATTATATCATCAACCTTGGTGACATTATTCAGGTACAACTACTTTCAATTGTTTGGAAGATTATGGAAGATGATAGAGTAAAACTATAAATTGGTCCTTAAATTGTTTTTAAATATTTCTTTTAGTTTTTGATATTTATATCCTAGCCTCTATAAAATTTTCGGTCAAATATAAACAACACAATCTTAGTTGTAACGATAGCTGCACACGTGTCATTGCACAAATTGTTTAGGACACAGTTTACTATCGGGTCATTAAAACGCTTGCGTTTTGCCCCCTCGCAACTTCAAAGTTCAAACCTTGTCCGTAAATGTGAAACTCTAACGGAGAATTATGGACTGCACAGATCAATTCTCACCTTCCAATGACCGTTTATGGAAGTGGAGTGAGAGAACGATGATATCTGGAGAAGCTAAGAGTGACATTGGCTGTTGTAGATCCCAATATTCCTTTTTTTTTTTTAGAGGCTTAATGGTGATTCCATAAGTAGTCCTAATTGTGTTTATGGTTAGTCGATTATGAACAAAATCTTTTGATTTTAGATTATGAACAAAATGTCCAACAGTACAAATAAATAAAGGTCGGCATGACATTTTTGTTTTTTAAAAGGAATAGTATAAGTAAACAATAAATTTAGTGAATAATGCAGTTATACATATGTCTCCCTTTTTTATTTGTGATTTTCGTAATTTTTACAGAGACGTAGTGTATGTTTTTTGTTTTATTGAACTAATTTTAAAATTTATTGTTTATATTATTTACAAAAATAATTTTCTATCTAATAAAACTGTTTTTTAAAAAAATAAATCACTTATAAAAATGGCTCGGGACCAAAATGAGATTTTTCTCCTTTTTATCGCCAAACATGAGGATCTTGTGTGGCATAGCTCATTGAGGCTGATTAAAGGGCATATGGTTTTGTTATATTGGACTAGCGACAAACAACCTTTTTGGACAATGATAATGGATCCGTTGCAGGATCTTTTTTGACTCTTTGGGACTGCATTTTTTCTTAAAATAATGGGCTTTCTATAGAACTTAAATACATAAATAATGGAATTGTTTTTTAGAACCAATAGTAAGGGTAAAATTTAGTTGAGCATATTATCGTTTTAATTTCGAAAGATTAATTAGTTTAATATCAGATTCTTAGAGACTGATATACCATGAGATTTGAAAGATTTTAATGTTTCTTGTGTTTTTCTTTTTAGAGTTCTTTTTATTGTCTTATGTCTGTTTTATTCTAAAGTAAATTGCTACTGTTTTTTAATTTGATCCTTTATATTGTCGTTGTTTACTTTGGGCGAATCTTTCGTTTTCATCTCCTAAGAAATAATTTTCAACTTTTGCAAATTTAATTTTATCGTTAAATTAATTTTTAGAAGGTCAAAATAGTAAATCCTTGTTTAGATATATTTACTTAAATCTTCAGTTATATACATTAAATTTAATTTTAAAATATTATATGCTTCAGTCCCTAACATTTAAGTTAAATTTTAATTTTGTTTGTAATATTTAAAACATCTTATTTTTATCTCCAACGTTCTATTCTTTTTTAATTTTAGTTATTTGATTAAATTAAAATTAAGCTTTTTTTTTTTTGGTCAAAAAGATCTTTTGTTTATTGTTATTTTTTCTTTATTATTTTGGTATTTTCACTCTCGAATTACTGGAACAATAACCACTACATCATTCTTTTTTGTTGCTTTTAAATAAATTCTAAAAGACCTGTATAACGAACTAATTTTGTATTTGCTTTTCTGTCTATATGATTCACGTAGGTGTGGAGCAATGATAGATATGAGAGTGTGGAACACAGAGCAATGGTTAACTGTGAGAGTGAAAGGTTTTCAATTCCATATTTCTTTTTCCCTGCACATGACACCGAAGTGAAGCCATTGGAGGAGCTGATAAATGACCAAAACCCTCCAAAATATAGGCCATATAAATCCGGCAAATTTCTTCTATACCGAATGATCAACGATTTCAAGAAACAAAATAAGGACAACCTTCAAATTCATGATTATAAACTAGCTTAAAGCTAAGATATAATATATAAGTATGAATCTATTTGTAATAAAATATGAAAACTTATGTGTTACTAATAATAAATATAAATTTAGTTATTTAAATTTATAATTGAATAAATATTTAAATCGGTTTTTAAAAAATAATTTTAGATAAACACTTTTATCTCCAATAAATTTTTATTCTCTACAAATTTTAAAATTTTTTTCACAATCTCACCAAATATATTGGTTTTTCTGTCATTTTAAAAAAGAACAAATTTATTTTATATATAGTTATATTTTTGGGATCTAATTGTCTTATGATAAAATTTAGAGTAGTTACCCAAATTCACTCCCAAGGATTTTAAAAACCGACATTTTAATTCTCAAGAAAAATTAATACACAGATTAATTTTCAACGTTTTTCTCTATCATACATAACAGTGTCTCGTCCATTTTATTTTTACTATATGTCGATCTTTGTTATTATTAACTTAACTTTGTTCATGTGGACGATGACACTAGCATATTAATACACTCTTTTTGCTAAAAATAAATAAGGTGAATAATGATGTTTTGAAATCTAAATGAAAATATTTTTCTTTTAATACGAATATGTTTTTTTAAAAATTTAACTAAAAGTAACGGAATGATCAGTTTATTCGACAAAAGTAATTTTTTAGAACTTTTAAAAAATATCAATTTAAATATTATTTTAAAACATTCTTAGAATTAATAATTTTAGTATTTTTTATTATTTGGTATAAATATTAAAATTTTTTAATAAATAAATGTTACTAGTTTATATTTACAAACTTTAAACAATATAGATACAAATATATTGATTTATGTATATAAAATTTTAATATATATATATATATATATATATAATTATAATTTGTATGTATACAATTTTTATAATTATAAATATAAATTATTATTAATTAAATATTAATAAAAAATAATAATATTTATTAGCCAACATGACTCTATTATTTTTTGTTCGAGTGGTACCGTTTAGCATTGTGGTTGACACGTCATATAAGTGGAGTCTTATACACTTGTTTTCCTTTTTGTCCTATCTCGATCCTCTATCTCTAATTACTATAGATTGGTCAAAAAAAAAAAAGTTGTTATTATTATTATTCTTCTATCACATAGATATATAGACTAAAATCTGTGTCTAATTAGGATATAAGTTAAAGATACTAAAATTTAAAAAATTTAATAACAAATATATATTTATAATTTTTAAATTTTAATGTATAAAATATTTTAAACAGTAAAACTTTTTACTTAATTCCAATTATCTTATACATATATAAAAAAGTCAATCATAAATGTATATCAAAATAAAAAAGTGGTTTTAGTTTTAGTGGCCCAATGACGAATCTTGTCTGCAAGTCCAATTCAGCCTCCTCGACCCAAGAATTCGGGATCTTTTGAACTGCGTCAACTCACTCACCGTAATTTGTGTTCAGATATGAATCATATCTTTTTTCCATTTAGAAGATCTCTCAGATCGGAAAAGCATCCATATAAGAGGAGTTTCGGACTCCCTCCAGGTATGACACAAAAATCCTAAGACCCTACCTTTTAGATCTATTCTAACTTAAGTCTTGGAGTGTCTTTGCAAGTCACCCCTCTTGTTTACATTCCGCTGGTTAGGACACCGCGAAACTCATCACCCTGCTAGATTGTGGATCCCATTGTTAAAGGTAACTCATGAACATTGGCGCTGTCTGTGGAGATCCTTAGCAAGAGAGCTCAGCGACCTCTGTTCGATGGATAACCAATACTCCCTCACAGAGAATCGAGAGTATACCCCCCGAAAAATCACCAAGCGATGAATGGGGTTAGGATTCCGAGCATAGTCCACACGGTGATGACACACAGTCATCAGCTTCCAGCCCCTTCAGCGGAACGGGGTCCAATAGCACCTAAATCATCCAGGAATTACGGCATAGGCTGCAGAACTTGAAAAGAGAAATAGCCTCCTGAGGTCGTTACCATCCGACACCTAGCTCCGAGACGCTCTCGAGGATGCAACCCCAAGAGAGGCATCGCTCCCGATCGCCAGAACAGTGAAACGGAGGGTGACAAGGTAGGGACGATCAGCGACCCCATGAGTCAGGGTCCTGAACTCAGTGTGACCCCTATGGAAGAGAAAACAACAAATCTTCTGTGGGGAAGAGAAGGTAACATGGCGAATTCGTTATTCTATGTGCAACCCCTTTTGACGAAAGAGTCCTCAGGGTTCGTTTGCCTAGACACTTTGACAAGCCGACGGATATGCGCTACGATGGGACCAAAGACCCCAAGAAAATTTAACCGCCTTCAAGGTGCGTGGTGCGCACGAATTCCCACACTTCGTACAACTGAACCAGCAAGTGTACTAGGTCGTCCAAGTAATACATGTGCGAGTCAAGGTTGATCCCACGAGAATTGTGGTTTGAAGCAAGCTATGGTTATCTTGTAGATCTTAGTCAGGCGAGTAGGAGATGTAGATATGTTGTTTAGTTTCATAAAAGAAAATAAAAAGAAAACATTACTCAGAACTCAGAAGTTGTGTAAACTATGATAAGAAGGTGGTTAAGGCTTGGAGATGCTTTGTTCTTCTGGATTAATTCCAATCTTACTGACTTCTTCAACTGTGAATGATTTCTTCTATGGCAGACTGTATGTGATCAATGCCGGTTGAGAAGTCGCCAATGCTCCTCCAGATCTGAACCCCAGGGTTAGTGTGGATCCATTCTGATTGAGGGTGAAGCTCTTGTAGTCCATTCTCCTTAGTGATCCTACTCAAAATGCCACAGACAAGGTCGAATCTTCTGGATAAGAGAATGCTGCGCCTTTGGTTCTAGCCTCTACTACAGAGACTCTAATCTCCCCATACCTCGGCTGAACTGGTGTCTCGAGAAGTCCCCAACGAAGTCGTGGATTAGCCGTCTAAGAGATGTATAATCAAGCTAGTGGTTCAATGCTTTCCAGTCACGTAGTCACACAAACCCAAGAAGAACACGGGTGGTTGTCAGGCACGCGGTCTTAGAATGAGAAATGAAGATACATCTTAGAATAGAGAATCAAACACGGAGTGAAAAGAAACAGTAATACTTTTATTGATCTATAAAACTCAGCAGGGCTCCTCCCCTCAACCTAGGAGGTTTAGAAACTCATACTGATAAAAACTACAATGTAAAACGTGTAAAGTATCAAAAGGTTCTGAATAATGTAAAAGTTCTCAAATAAATACTAGGCTAATGAGTAAAGATTACATAAGAAGGGTAAAACAGTCTTTTAGTGCTAAAAATCCACTTTTGGGGCTCACTTGGTGAGTGTTTGGGTTGAGCTTGATTGAGATCCACGTGCTAGGAGGCGTCTAGGGCATTGAACGCTGGTTAGAGGGTCATTTATGGGCGTTGGACGCTGGTCTCTTCTCCTTTGGGTGCTGGACGCCAAAATAGGGCAGGAGGCTGACGTTGAATGCCAGTTTTGAGCCTTCAATTCTGAAAAAAGTATAAACTATTATACATTTCTGGAAAGCTCTGGATGTTAGCTTTCCATAGCCATTGAGAGCGCTCCATTTGGGTGTCTTTAGCTCCAGACAAGCTCTTTCGAGTGCAAGGAGGTCAAATTCGGATAGCATCTGCAGTGCTTTCTCTGTCTCTGAATCAGACTTTTGCTCCAGCTCCTCAATTTCAGCCAGAAAATACCTGAAATTACATAAAAACACACAAACTCAAAGTAGAATACAAAAATATGAATTTTACACTAAAACCTATGAAAACTTAACAAAACTTAAACAAAACATGATAAAAACTATATGAAAATGATGCCAAAAAACGTATAAAATATCCGCTCATCAGTGCGGATGAACCTGGTTGGAGTTCCCGATGCAGTGCGGTGTTGGGCATTTTTGGTAGTGCTTTCAGGACCAGCAATCAAGTGGTTTAACTTGCTCCCTCAAGGATCCATCAGGTTCTTTTCAGATATCTCCCAAAAATTCTAGGCTCAATTCCCCACTAGAATTGCCAAAGAAAAGCACCCCATAAATCTCCTAGGGGTGACTCAGCGAGATGATGAATGAATGACAAAATACCTAGACTGATCAACAATGAATGACTTGAAATTGACTACCTCACAGACTCGGTTGCTAGCTTCTTCTAGACCAACGGACTTACAAATGAAGACTTTCGTAAGAACCTTACCACGAATCTTGTATGGACCATTCATGAGATCCAAATGGTGGCCAGAGAATACATAAACGAAGAAGAGGTGAGCACAAGGAATAGGCAAACAAGCTCTCCCAACCCCCAAGATTTGGAGGGTTCATGAACTACATGCCCTTGACTGCCCTAATAGTAGAGGTTGATCAGCAGATAGCGGATAAAGGTCTATTAGCAGATAGCGGATAGCTTCACAACTAAAAGAATGGACCGGAGGAAATAAATCTTTGTACTGCAACTACCATCGTGGGTATGGATACAAGACCCATGATTGCATGGATCTAAAAGATGCCCTCGAATGGGCCATTTGGGATGGGAAGCTCCTCAAGTTCACGAAAATTATATGCGAACCAAGAAAACCTAACCGCAAAGTGCCTCCTGAGATAAAGGAAGGTCGGAATCCTTGAGCAGCCAAAACAACCCGAAGAGAAGAAACGAATTTCGACCCCACTATTGTGGTAAAGGTGGTAGTCACTAAGACCTGTGAAAAATCCAAATCATCAAAAGAAAGAACTCAAGATCCTGGCAGCCACGCCTTGGAACCCCGGGCATCACCCACTTTCCCTATATCAACTTCAGCCTGCAGGATTATAAACTTGGGGACCTAACTAATGACCTGCCCACGGTCATCATGACCAGAATGGGAATAAGCCTATTTAAGAGAATCCTGGTGGATACAGGTGTCGACTCTAACATACTGTTTCAGAATGCTTTCGACACCCTGAGGCTCAAAGAAGCAGACCTTCTGATCCACCAACACGATGTAGTTGGCCTAGGAGATTTCTTCATCAAACCAGATGAAGCTATCAAGCTTCCAATTTATATAGGGACAGAAAGCCAGTCATGGCCGATTTCGTTGTCCTCAAGAACTCCATTGGGTATAATGTCATTTTGGAAAGGAAGACTATCAACGACTTCTATGCAGTGATCTTTACAAAGTTCTTGACAATGAAGTTTTGGACGGATGATGGGAGCATAGGAACTATTCAGGACGATTTTTAATCGTCAAAAGCCTGAAACAATGTCAGCCTATCCCTAAGAAAGAAATCTTGCGATGTTGTGGGAGTTTTTGTCATCGACATAGACGCGAGGGTTGAGGAGCTCCCCTGACCAGAGCCGGAAGGACACTTGGAGAAAGTAAAAATAGGTGACACGAAGGAAAAATACACCTTCCTAAACTGAAACCTACCTTACGAGCTCAAGGGACCTCTTTCGACCCTCCTAAGGGAAAACAAAGACTTATTCGCATGAACACCTGCCGACATGCCGGGGTTGGATCCGGAGTTCATGTCCCATAGGCTACCCATAAAGTCAGAAGCCAAGCCAGTTGCACAAAAAAGGTGGAGGTTAAAAGATTGTCACAATTCAAATCAACAAAAGCCGAGAGTTTTATAACTCGGGTCGTCTCTGAATTGCAGTGAGGTGTGTGTATCATTGATTATGAGAAAAAGGAGAATCTGAAATGAAAAATACAAGAAATTAAATTGTAAGAAATTGAAAAGAAAACAAGGAGTTCAAATGCTAAAAGACATCTTGGCAAATATTGAGAGTTAAGGTTTCCTATCTAAGTCATTGACCACAAACATGGTAATTGAGAAGAGTTAATCCCACTTCGTCATCCTTTAACATCGAGAGAAATTCAAATGGACATCATTGATCTTAATCCACAAGTCCTAGCCAACTCACTAATTAGACTTAGTGAAAGACTAGTATCAATGGAAACAAAACCAACTAACAACCCTAAATTACTGATCAATATTGGACATCAATGACTCAAGGTCACCAAAGTCCTTAATTCCAAGCCAAGAATGCAAAATTCTACTCTAAATTAAAGAAGGCATTTCAACAAATACTTGGAAGGCATAAAATAAAAATATCATAAATTGTAAGAATAATAAAATCTATGACTGCCAATTGTAAGAAAACAATAATAACAATTCAATCAATCAACAATAAACATGAAAACATAAGATTGCATTAAAGGAAAATGAAATTAAAACAAGTGTTGAATAACTAAAGGTGGAAAAATAGAAAAATTAACAAGAGAAACTAGGTGAATTAAAATACTAGAACAAGGAATTGTAAAGAAAACTAAACTAAAACAAGAATTAAAACCTAAATATAAGAAAAAACTAAACTAAAAATCCTAATTTCTAGAGAGAAGTTGGAGCTTCTCTCTCTAGAATTGACCTAAAACACGATTCTACACTATTCTAACACTCCTTTCTACACTACTTAGTTCAATTCCCTTGCATTCTTGCCTTCAAATGCTTTAGAAATGAGTTAGATTGGGTCAAAATTGGGCCAGAAATCATGAGTCACGTGCCATTTTAAGTGAGGCACGAGATTAGGGTCATGTGTACACATCTACCATGCATACTCGCAAATTGTGAATGGTGCGTACGGATGACCCATGTGGAGGCACAACCATGAAAATCTTCAATCTTCATCTCTTCATGATTCCTCCACTTTTACATTCTTTTTCTTCATTTCTTTAAGCCATTCTTGCCTTCTAAACCTTGAATTCACTCAAACAAACACATCAACGTACCGAATGAGATAACAATGAATTAATTTAGCAATTTTCAAGCATAAAAAGCATATTTTTCACTATTAAGCACAATTAGAAAAAATTCATAAAACTATGTATTTTCAATGAATAAGTGCAAGATAAGTTGATAAAATCCACTAATTTCAACCCAAAAATTATTATAAAATATGGGTTGCCATGAGGAAAGTGCACAAGGGTTCCTGTGGCCACCACATGGGTTGGAAGGCCTTGGCCAAGAAATTGATAAGAGCCAGTTACTATTGGCCAACTATAATTCATGACTCAATGCAACTCGTCAGACGTGCGTTAAATGCCAAGAAAAGTGAAACATTCACAAAGCTCTAGTGGAAAAGCTATCCCATATCATGGCTCCCCAAACTTTTGCAGTATGGGAAATCGACCTCATGGGTTCGTTCCCTACGGCGCCAAGACAGCTCAAATTCGTTATAGTGGCCATCGACTATTACACCAAGTGGATTGAGGCCGAAGCTTTGGCTAGCATAACGGTAGCCCAATGTAAAATGTTCTTCTGGAGATAGGTAATCAAACAGTTTAGTATACCGGAGCTCGTTATCTCTAATAATGGCACCCAATTTGCCGATAAGAAGTTCCATAACTTCCTTGAAGGGCTAGAGAATCGGCATTGTTTCTCTTCAATAGAACACTTCCAGGCCAACAGACTAGTTGAGACGTTAGATAAGGTGATCCTAAAAGGGATAAAGAAGAGATTAGAACATAAGAAATGCGATTAGGGCAAATGAATTGGTTTTGTCCTCTGGTTATACCGCACCAGCCTACAATCGGCAAATAAAGAAACACATTTTCGCCTAACTTATGGCACCGAAATAGTCATACCAGTTGAGATCAGTGAACCGAGCCCAAGGTTCCTCCTAGGGACTTTTGATCAGGAAGCCGAAAAGAATTTGGTAGATAAAATTCGGGAGCTAGCCCACTTGAGATAAGCGTACCTTAAACAAAGACTAGCCCTCAAGCACAACCAGAATGTGAAGAAGCAAGATTTCGAGAAGGGAGACTTAGTGGTCAGGCGTAACGACATCAGAACTTGGAAGTCAGGGAAAGGGAAAATCTCCCCAAATTAGGAGGGACCTTACCGTATCCGGGAAGCATGCGACAAAAGAGCCTATCAATTAGAAAGACTTGACGAATCTCCGATATCCCGAACTTGGAATGCGGTCAACCTGAAAAAGTTCTACCCATAAAGATAGGCTTACGCCACCATCACGGGCTAGGATGCTCTTTTCTTGTCCTATGGAGCCGAGATTTTTGTTTGTTCTTGTCCTTTTCTTCTCTCTTGAATTAATTTATTGTATTGTCAAAATTTACCTTTCCTATGATACAACTTATTTTTCTTCCTTTTCAAAGTTACGAGAACGGCATCTTGGGATCGATCAATTTGGAAGCCAAAATCAAATCACACCTGAACGGTTAACCCAGTTTAAATACGGCATGAGTCAGATAGACTTTACCATATTAATAAGATTAACAAAATTAGCATAAATACGGCTTAAGTTTTGCTTAATCGAAAATACAAAGGTCGGCCCCTTGGGCATACATCTAGAAAAATAAAATAGAAAACTAAGTTTTCTTCCCAAGAGCTAGCCCATGATCTCCCCATCACGGATAGTCTTGAAGGCGCCAATCTAACAAACGTCGAAGTCAGGGGAAAAAAGGGTGACTTGCGACTTCAAAGACTCTTTTGTTGCAAAAATGGCCTCCTTGGTATTTCTCACGATCTCTTTGTTTCTTTTCCTCAAAACATATGCAACATCCTCGGTGGCCTTAACCCTCTTCTCGGCTTTCTCTGCATGGAGCTCAGCCTTCAAAGGTTGCACTTGCAGAGATGCCTCGAGGTTGAAAAGCAGCTGAATCTCGTGCGCTGCCTCTTTCACCTCTTTCTTTGACTCTATACAGGTAGCTTCAACGGCATCCCTTTCGGCCCGGGCAGTCATTAGGTCAAACTGAGCTTGGCGAAGCTTCCCATCCAAAATATACAACTGCCCCAGAACCGTCTCCATCTTGCGAACCACCATCGTAGAACGAAGCACAGAGCGGTAGACCTATTTTGCCTGAGCAACTGAGCAAGCAAGTCGCAGATGGCAAAATACTCTTCCATCCCCAGAAGCAAATGCTCATCAATAAAAGCCAGGGCATCAAAAGCCTTCTCCATCATAGAAGGGATGGCAACCTCCTTCCCCTTCCCGCTCGATAACATCTTTCATTTTTTCTTAGGAGACGGGGGTGTGATCTCATGGAGATTATTCTTAGCCCGGGTGACCGTGACCTCGCGATGGCCCTCAGCATCGACACTCGAGGCAGGGACCATCTCGATTTGAGGTTGCTCGTCCTTTTCCACCTCAAGGAAGGCAGACATGAGGTTCTCCATGGTTGTAAGCCCGCTAGCTATATCAACTGCAAAAAAAATAACTTATGAGAACAAGGATACAAAAGGAAGTACAAAGACAAAGTGAAAAGAGAAGAAACCTACCACTATATTAGTAACCGACTTCCTAGTCATCCATCACATGTCGGGGGTTCAGCGGCCTGTTCCCAAAAATGACCGTCAATACCTCAACTATATTCTTACTCTCCCGAATCAACCCCTCGTAAGACACTTTCAGTAAATGATCTTCCACGGCCTCATATACTTTTAGTAGGTCGAGAACTGTCGTTCCCCTTCCAGAGTTAGCCAAAACGGATGACAACAGGCCTCACCTTGAAGTACTCCTCCTTGAACCCACGAAAGGAGTCCTCAAAGAGCCCAATAATCTTTCGACCTTGAACGGCTTGGAAGGACATATAGCCCTTCTTGTGCTTACCTTCACGATGCGGCACAGAGAGTAGGAAGAAGTACAGAAAAATCTCCACAACAGTCGGAATTTTGAGATACTCGCACACGTGCTCAAACACATTTAATAGCCACCCAACTATTAGGATGAAGCTGAGAAGGGAAAACACTATATTGGTTTTGGAGTCCGATGACATCTAACATAGGTTTATATACCTACATCTAGTCGGGAACTGAGCTTTCATATTTACATAACAAATGCGCTCTTGGGCGTTGGGGAGGGAGAGTTTATAATGTTCCTCTACAACGCCCCCACCACAGATCGCGCTGGCAACCCGAAACTCCTGTAAGTCTTCCTCACCAAGATGCGAAGGGGTTCCCACTACATCGATATTACACCAGAAATACACTTGTGGAACCCTCCAACTGAAAACACAAGCCCTTATTAAGGTTCGGCCCTCCTTCGTACCATACCTACAAATTGGGGGCACCATCACCATTGTAAGCCTACGATCTACAAATAAAAAAGTCCAAAACTAGGAAAACTCAAGGGAAAGCTAGCCTAGGCCCTAAATGGAGAGGTTGTGACACCCCTCTAAATCACCTAAAACCACCTTCACGGTGGAGCTACACTATCCATTGCATTGACATGACAGTAAACAAAAATACAAGAAAAAACAAAGAAGGAGAAAAACTTACTTAATTGGAACCAGTTGAAAATCACGAACAATGAACAGTAACAAAGTGCAGGAAAATACCTTCAAACAAGGACGATTCCAAAAGTGGTCAAAGCAACTCCCATGGTGGAGAACCAAATAAAAATGGAAAGGGAGAAAGCTTGCATGGAAGTGATGGTGTGAAAGTTAGAAAATAAAGTTACAAATATAACTGAAGCAGTTTTTAAACAAAGGCGTTTCAAAATGTGCGAATACAAAAAGCCAGAAGGGTAATAAGGTAAAATTGAGCGTGATAGCAATTAATGAGCCATTTCATATCAATTGATGCGATGCCTTGAGAACTGCATGCACAATCTCTAACATCAGAGACCCTTCAGAAACCGTTCGATTCTAACCAACTTGCCAAGAGTCAACTCTAATCCGGGTCCACGAAAATGTGACATCCTTGTTAGGGCCAGACACGCCACGTTTGATGGCAATGTTGCGGATTCGGGTTTCAGCCTCTTCGGCCCAAGAACCCGGGACCTTCTAGACCGTCTCAACTCATTCATTGTGTTTCATGTTCAGATACAAATTGTATTTTTTCATATTTAAAAGATTTCTCATATCAAAAAAGCATTCATACAAGAAGAATTTTAAACTCTCCCAGCTATGACACACAAATCTTAAAATTTTACCTCTTAGATTCATTCTGATTTGAGAGTTGAAATATTTTTACGGATTATCTCTCTCCTCTTTACATTTTACTGATAAGGATGCCGCAAAATTCGTCACCCTAGTAAATCGTGGATCTCATTGTTCAAAGGTAACTCAGGAACAATATATATAATTTCTAGTTAACCGCGCTAATTAACATATAATCTATGTCCGGTCTAATGTGTCAATTTTTGATGGGCTAACTCGTTAACCATGTCTCTAACCAATCTAAATTTCTAATGACTTGGGTTGTCCAAAATTGATTGACGTTAATGTGCTAATCATAATATAGAGAGTGGTTGATTTTCAGTATACATGTAATATTTTTTAATTAATCACGTGGAAGTTAAGATTATTTTTTGTAATCTTACTTGTGGATATCATTGGAAAGATATTGTGCCGTGCAAGCCTAACTTTTCAGACAATCTTATAAAATCCCAATCCCTACCAAAAAACCATTGACTAATGGAAATAGATAAATATTTGTTTAATTGATTATTTTGGTATAGTTAGTTACATATACTGTTATAGTATTAAAACCTTTTGATATATATATATATATATATATATATATATATATCCCAAAATTTATATATAATAACATATATTTAATTGATCAATTAAATAATTTCAAAATATTATTGAGAATAAATTATGTTTATATAAAATAAATTTTGTTGTTGAAAGATAATTGTTTTTATTTTATTATTAAATTTTAAAAAAACATATGTGCCAACGATTTCAAATGTAATATCATACAAGCCGTTGAAACATATTTTGACAATTAAATATAAGTTTTTAATTTGTCAAACAAATTTTTGAAGAGTATTGCTACACATACAAGTATTTTAGCATACAAATCATACAAGTTAATCTTAACCCAACAAAATCTATTTACATAACACGCATGAAAATCACGTTCTTCTTTATATTCTGTGTTCCTCTTCCTCCTCTTTCTTTTTCTTGTTCTCCTTCTTCTTTGCATTTTTTCTCATTTTTCTTTGTGTGTTTCATCTTCATCGTCGTTTTTTTATTACTGTTATTGTTGCTGCATTTTTTTCCTCCTCCTCTTTCTATTGATTTTATAACATTATGTATTTTTTTCTTCTTTGTTTGATTTTTTCCTCCCAAAAAGAATTATGAGAATATGAACTAAGAAAATGAAGAAGAAGAAGCAGCAGAAGAAGATGAGGAAGAGGAAGAGGAAGAGTTTTAAATTATGCAGAACTTATCAGCACACATACACCGAAAATTTTTAAACAATACACTCGAATATCTTCATGGTACACCCAAATATCTTCGTGTTACACTCAAATTTGCTGCAAATACAGAAAAAATATTTTCTCTAATGCTACATTTTTTTTTCTTCTTGTTTTTCTTATTTCTTTCTTTCTTTTAGTTGAATGAATATAAGTTCATCCTCTTTCAAGTAATTTTGTACCATTTTGTGTTTTTTCTTCTTCTTTGTTTGTTTTTTTTTTGTTTTATTCTTGTTAAGAGAGTAAAACAAGAAAAAATTTGAGAAGATAAAACAAGAAAAAAATATGAATAAGAAAAAAAAAAGAAGATGATGATGATGGTGATGAAAAAGAAGAAGAAGAAGAAGAAGCAGCAGAAGATGAGGAAGAGGGAGAAGAAGAGTTTTGAATTATGCAGAACTTATCAGCACACAATATACACCAAAAATTTTTAAACAATACACTCAAATATATTCGTATTACACCCAAATATCTTCGTGTTACACTCAAATTTGCTGCAAATACAGAAAAATATTTCCTCTAATGCAGAACTTTTACATTACATTCAATTTTCAACCCATCAACGATGAACAATAATTTTCACAAATAAAAACATTATTCACCTACATAATCATAAACTACTAACGAAAATATTAACTAGAATCGAACTACACCTCAACCACTTGATTGGATTCAAAAAAATAATCAATTTTGTTCTGGTTCAATTGACAATATGAACTTGAATTATTCATTATCTTCAACAACGAGATAACTGAAGATGGAGAAGAAGGAGGAAAAGGAAGGAGGAGAAGAAATTTTAATGAAAAAAGAAGGAGGAAGAGGAGGAGGAGGATGAGGAGGAGGTGGTGTTGGTGACGACGATAACAAAAGAGAAAGATAACGAGAAAGAACGTGCTGCAAGAAGAAGAACACGTGTAACACCCTACCACACAAAGTCTTATGTCATAAAACTGAGGTGATGAGGTATTACGACCTCTAAAAGTAAAATTATATATATAGATTATAGATTAAAAAGGTTTTATCTAGGAGCCTTTGAAGGAAGGGTATAACAAAAGCGTTAAACAGAAAAGCGCAGCACTCACGTAAGCGATAGCGTAAACCAGGTAGGATAAGCGAAAAGCGACATATATACATAGGAAAGGAGTTTCAAGATACAAATAGCAAAGCTTCTGACTCGGCTTGCGAAGTTTAAAACCAGCCAGAGCACATATACATATATACATAAGAATCCCAAAATAGCCTAAAAGACAGCTTATAGAACATGTTTATCCAAATCAACCTCTAAGAGGGATAAAGCATCATATACATAAATAGTAGAGATAATACAAATCTACATATATACATCAAGCCAAAATAAGTCCCAAAATACAAAAGGTCTTCGCTGTAAAAAGCTCCCAGTATGCCTCAACGAGATGTCTTACGTTTAATGAAGGATAAATGCCGGTTAGGAATTCTGGTGCACCAATTCCCACACTTCGTACAACTGAACCAGCAAGTGCACTGGGTCGTCCAAGTAATACCTAAGTGAGTCAGGGTCGATCCTACGAGGATTGTGTTTTGAAGCAAGCAATGGTTATCTTGTAGATCTTAGTCAGGCGGATAGAAGAGTTGTTGGATTTGTTTAAATGCATAAAATTGGAATAAGATGGAGTTACTATGTTTGATTATAACCAGTGATAAGAAGATGGTTAAGGCTTGGAGATGCTTTATTTTTTTGGATTAATTCCGGTCTTACTGTCTTCTTCAACTGTGAATAATTTCTTCTATGGCAGGCTGTATGTGATTAACATCTTTTTTAAGAGATCGCTAATACTCCTCCAGATCTGAACCCCAGGGTTAGTGCAGATCCAGTCTAATTGTAGGTGAAGCTCCTACAGTTCATTCTCTTTGGTGATCCTACTCAAAATGCCACAGATAAGTTTGAATCTTCCAGATTAGGGAATGTTGCACCTTTGGTTCTAGCCTCTACCACAAAAACTCTAATCTCCCCGTACCTCGGCTGAACTGGTGTCTCGAGAAGTCCCTAACGAAGTCGTGAATTAGCCGTCTAAGAGATGTATAATCAAGCTGGTGGTTCATCATTGTCCGATGAAAGACTCACTCTGAATCCATGTGGAATGAGATAACTTTGTACCGGTTTAACGCATTCATATTGATGAAGAACGAAGATACATCTTAGAATAGAGAATCAAACACGAATTGAAATAGAACAGTAGTACTTTTATTAATCCATAAAACTCAGCATGGCTCCTCCCCTCAACCTAGGAGGTTTAGAAACTCATAATAATAGAAAATACAATCATAAACGTGTAAAGTGTCTAAAAGTTCTGAAAAATGTAAAAAGTTCTCAAATAAATACTAGGCTAATGACTAAGGATTACATAAGAAGGGTAAAACAGTCTTTTAGTACTAAAATCTACTTCTGGGGCCACTTGGTGAGTGTTTGGGCTGAGTTTGATTGAGATTCACATGCTAAGAGGCCTCTAGGGCATTGAACACTGGCTAGGGGATCCTTTATGGACATTTGGATGTTGGTCTCCTCCTTGTGGGCGTTGGACGCCAGAATAGGGCAGGAGGCTGGCATTGAACGCTAGTTTTGGGCCTTCAATTCTGAAGCAAAGTATGGAGTATTATACATTTCTGGAAAGCTCTGGATGTTAGATTTCCATAACCGTTAAGAACGCTCCATTTGGATGTTTTTAGCTCCAGAAAAGCTCTTTTGAGTACAAGAAAGTCAGATTCAAACAACATCTGCAGTGCTTTCTCTGTCTCTAAATCAGAATTTTGCTCCAGCTCCTCAATTTCAGCCAGAAAATACCTGAAATTGTACAAAAATATACAAACTCAAAGTAGAATCCAAAAATGTGAATTTTATACTAAAACCTATAAAAACTTAATAAAACTTAAACAAAACATGCTAAAAACTATATGAAAATGATGCCAAAAAGCGTATAAAATATCCAAAGACAGAGAGCTCATCCATGAACACTTCAAGGAACTTCTGTACCATATTAGAGAAGATGGACAACATACATTTCTGAAAGGTGGCAGGTGCATTGCACAGGCCAAATGGCATTAGCCTGTAGGCAAACACGCCATATGGGCCTGTGAATGCTGTCTTCTCTTGATCTTGTGGATCCACTGCTATTTGATTGTACCCAGAATATCCATCCAGGAAACAATAAAACACATTCCCTGCTAGTCTTTCTAGTATTTGGTCAATAAATGGTAAAGGAAAATGATCCTTCCTGGTGGCGTTATTGAGCCTTCTATAGTCAATGCACATACGCCACCCTATAACTGTCCTTGTAGGGATTAGTTCATTCTTTTGATTATAAACCACTATCATGCCTCCCTTATTCAGAACAACTTGGACAGAGCTCACCCAGGGGCTATCAGAAATGGGATAAATAATCCCAGCCTCACAGAGCTTAGTGACTTCCTTCTGCACTACTTCCTTCATAGCTAGATTCCGTCGCCTTTGTGGTTGCACCACTGGTTTGGTGTCATCCTCTAGTAGGATTTTGTGTATGCATCGGGTCAGGCTAATGCCCTTAAGGTCACCTATAGTCCACCCAAAGGCGGTCTTATGTGTCTTGAGCACTTGGATTAGTATCTCCATCTCCCAGAAATGCATATTTCAGGGAGGACGGTAATGGCTTGAGCACAAGATTTGGAGGCTTCTCCTTTTTCTTAGGAGTTTCCAGAGGTTCCTTTAAATAAGGCTGGGCATCTGTAAGGATGTCATTCAGCCTTTCTTTGAGTCCAGAAGCCATGTTTACTTCTTCCACAAGGGAATTAATGAGATCAATGCTCATGCATTCCTCTAGGGTGTTTGAATGCTGCATAACATTGACAACATTCAGTACGAACTTTTTCTCATTGACTCTCAGGGTTACTTCCCCTTTTTCAACATCAATAAAGGTATGTCCTGTAACTAGGAAGGGTCTCCCTAGGATAAGAGATGCACTCTTATGCCCTTCCATATCCAACACCACAAAGTCAGTGGGAAAAGTAAAGGGTCCAACCCTGACAATCATGTCTTCAACTATGCCTAATGGTATCTTAATAGAACCATCAGCAAGTTGAAGGCATATGCGGGTTGGTTTGACTTCATCAGTCAAGCAAAGCTTCTTTATTAATGAAGCAGGTATTAGGTTAATGTTTGCTCCAAGATCACATAGAGCTGTCCTTGTGCAAGCATTCCCTAGAATGCATGGTATTATAAAACTTCCAGGATCCTTAAGTTTCTCTGGTAAGCTGTTTTGAATGACTGCACTGCACTCTTCAGTGAGGAGAACTATTTCTGTCTCTCTCCAATCCTTCTTATGACTTAAAATGTCCTTTATAAACTTAGCATAAGAAGGTATCTGTTCAAGAGCCTCTGCAAAATTGATCTTGATCTCTAATGTTCTGAGATAATCCACAAAGCGAGCAAACTGTTTATCTTTTTCCTCTTGACGGAGTTTCTGAGGAAATGGCATCTTAGCCTTATACTCGTCAATCTTGGTTGATTAAGGCTGAGTGCCGTGTGTATTGGAAGGGAGGTTACTAGCTTGCTTAGGAAGGTTATTACCAGTATGTAACTGGTCTCCCTTGCAAGGGCGTTTAACGCCCTTGTTGCTGCCCCCTTCCTGGCGTTTAATGCCAGGGATACTATTCCCTTTTGGGCATTCAACGCTCTTGTTGTTGTCCTTGATTGGGCGTTCAATGCCAGGGATGGATACCCCTTCTTGGCATTGAACGCCAATGACATTTGTCTTTAGGCATTCAATGCCCTCAGAGATGTCTTGGACATCAGTCTGGTGTTCCTCTGTTAGTTTTTCTTCCCTTGATCTCCTACTGTACTGAGTTTGGGAGTTTAAGGATTTCCCACTCCTCAGTTGAATAGCCTAGCATTCCTCTGTTATCTGCTTAGATAATTGCTGCCTTGTTTGACTCAGCTGGGCTTCTACATTCTTGTTAGAAGCCTGAGTTTCTCGCAAAGCCTCTTGCAATTCCAGTAGTTGCTGGGCAAGGGTGTGTAGTTGCTGAGTTAATGGGCCATCCTGTTCTGGAGGGTTAGGTTCAGTAGATATTACCTTTACCTCTCTTCTCATAGAAGTCTCAGTACAGATGCTGATTACAGATGCTGATTAGTGGCAACTGTCTCAATAAGCTCGTGAGCCTCTTAAATGGTCTTTCTCATGTGTATGGAACCACTGGCAGAGTGGTCCATAGACATTTTAGCCATGTTTGAGAGTCCATAGTAGAAGATGTCTAACTGTACCCATTCTGAAAATATTTCAGTGGGACATTTTCTTAGCAATCTTCTATACCTCCCCCAGGCATCATGAAGAGATTCATTATCTCCTTGTTTGATGCCTTGGATGTCCAGTCTTAACTGGGTCAGCTTCCTTGGAGGGAGGTATTGATTTAAAAACTTGTCTAAAGTTTTCAAGCTAGCTTTGGGCTGGTTATCCAACCACCTCTTTGCTTGGTCCTTTACAGCAAAAAGAAAGAGTAATAGTCTGTAGACATCTTGGTCTACTCCCTCATTGTGTAATATGTTAGTAATCTTTAAGAGATCTGCTAGAAACTCAGTAGGTTCTTCCTATGGAAGTCCATAATATTGGCAGTTTTGCTGCACCAAAGTAACGAGTTGAGGGTTTAGTTCAAAGCTAACTGCTCTGATGGGAGGTATGCTAATACTTCTTCCATAGAAGTCAGCAGTGGGGTTTGTATAGGACCCCAGAGTTCTTCTGAACTCTTCATTCCCATTCGGGTTCATGATGAAGAAAGGTAGAAGAAGAGAAAGAATAAGGGATAAAGATTTAAATTGTAATTAAAATATTTTTATTTTTATTTTATTTATTAATTAAATTCGAAAACAAAGGTTAATTAATTAAAAAGATTTGAAAATTAATTAATAAATTTTGAAAAAAAGAGAGAGAAATAGAAGAAAGATTTGAAAACAAGTAACTAATTAAGAAAGATTTGAAAACAAGATAAGATAGAAAATTAAAAATGATTTGATTTCAAAAATATTTGAAAAAGTCAACAAGATAAGATAATAATTGAAAAGATTTGAAAAAGATTTAATTTTAAATTTAAAAGAAGATAAGATAGAAAAGATTTTAAATTAAAGATAATATAAGTTAGATAAGATAGATAAGATAAGGAAGTTAAGAAAAGATAAGTTTTAAATTAAAAAGATTTGAAATCAAACTAAAAAATTTAGTTTCTAATTTAAAAATATTTGAATTTTAAATTTTAAAAGAAAGATAAGATAAGAAAGAATCAAATTTTAAAAGAAAAGATTTGAAAAGAAGTTGAAGAAGATAAGATTTGAAATTTGAAAATTGAAATTTGAAATTTTAAAATTTGAAATTGAATTTTAAATTTTGAATTTGAAATAAGATAAGATAAGATTTTGAAAATTGAATTTAAAATTTTTGAATTTTGAATTTGAAACAAGATCAGATAAAGATTTGAAAAAGATATGATTTTTGAAAAGATTTGAAATTGAAATTTGAAATTAAGATAAGATAAAATAATAATTTGAAATTAAAATTTGAAATTTTTGTTACTTTTTTCGAAAATTCAAGTAAAAGATAGAAAAGATATTTTATTTTTTTGAATTTTGAATTTAATGAAGAAAGAGAAAAATAACAAAAGGACACCAAACTTAAAACTTTTAGATCTAAGGACACTACTATGCGAAAATTTTAAAGAAAAACACAATGGGACACCAAACTTAAAAATTTTAAGATCTAAAAAAGAAGAAAAACAAGAACACTTTGAAGATCAAGAAGAACATCAAAAACAAAACTCAAAGAATTCAAAGAAAACAAGAACATGCAAAAGACACCAAACTTAAAAATTTTGAAAACCAAAGACTTTAAATTCGAAAATTTAAAAGAAAAGACCCAAGAAGACACCAAACTTAAAGATTGACACAAGATTCAAACAAAAGACACTATTTTTGAAAACTTTTTAGAAAAAGACTCAAGAAATTCGAAAAATTCAACAAGAACACAAACAAAAGACTCAAACCAAAAACAAAGATTAAATAAAGAAAAGAAAAGGTTTTTGAATTTTTTTTTTAATTTTTTCGAAAAAGAAGAAGAAAATAAAAGACTCGGATAAAATAAAACTAAACTTGTAAAGAAAAGGAAATTTACCTAATGTAAGCAACAAGATAATCCGTCAGTTGTCCAAACTCGAATAATCCCCGGCAACGGCGCCAAAAACTTGGTGTACGAATTCTCACACTTTGTACAACTGAACCAGCAAGTGCACTGGGTCGTCCAAGTAATACCTAAGTGAGTTAGGGTCGATCCTACAAGGATTGTGATTTGAAGCAAGCTATGGTTATCTTGTAGATCTTAGTCAGGCGGATAGAGGAGTTGTTGGATTTGTTTATACGCGTAAAATTGGAATAAGATGGAGTTACTATGTTTGATTATAACCAGTGATAAGAAGATGGTTAAGGCTTGGAGATGCTTTATTCTTCAGGATTAATTCTGGTCTTACTGTCTTCTTCAACTGTGAATGATTTCTTCTAAGACAGGCTGTATGTGATTAACATCTTTTTTAAGAGATCGCTAATACTCCTCCAGATCTGAACCCCAGGGTTAGTGCAGATCCAGTCTAATTGTAGGTGAAGCTCCTACAGTTCATTCTCTTTGGTGATCCTACTCAAAATGCCACAGATAAGTTTGAATCTTCCAGATTAGGGAATGTTGCACCTTTGGTTCTAGCCTCTACCACAAAAACTCTAATCTCCCCGTACCTCGGCTGAACTGGTGTCTCGAGAAGTCCCTAACGAAGTCGTGGATTAGCCGTCTAAGAGATGTATAATCAAGCTGGTGGTTCATCATTATCCGATGAAAGACTCACTCTGAATCCATGTGGAATGAGATAACTTTGTACCGGTTTAACGCATTCATATTGATGAAGAATGAAGATACATCTTAGAATAGAGAATCAAACACGAATTGAAATAGAACAGTAGTACTTTTATTAATCCATAAAACTCAACAGGGCTCCTCCCCTCAACCTAGGAGGTTTAGAAACTCATAATAATAGAAAATACAATCATAAACGTGTAAAGTGTCTAAAAGTTTTGAAAAATGTAAAAAGTTCTCAAATAAATACTAGGCTAATGACTAAGGATTACATAAGAAGGGTAAAACAGTCTTTTAGTGCTAAAATCCACTTCTAGGGCCCACTTGGTGAGTGTTTGGGCTGAGCTTGATTGAGATCCACGTGCTAGGAGGCCTCTAGGGTGTTGAACACTGGCTAGGGGGTCTTTTATGGGCGTTTGGATGCTGGTCTCCTCCTTGTGGGCGTTGGACGCTAGAATAGGACAGGAGGCTGGCGTTGAATCCCAGTTTTGGACCTTCAATTCTGAAGCCAAGTATGGACTATTATACATTGATGGAAAGCTCTGGATGTTAGCTTTCCATAGGCGTTAAGAACGCTCCATTTGGATGTATGTAGCTCTAGAAAAGCTCTTTTGAGTGCAAGGAGGTCAGATCCGGACACCATCTGCAGTGCTTTCTCTGTCTCTGAATCAGACTTTTGGTTCAACTCCTCAATTTCAGCCAGAAAATAACTGAAATTGTACAAAAACACACAAACTAAAAGTAGAATTAAAAAATGTGATTTTTACACTAAAACCTATAAAAACATAATAAAACTTAAACAAAACATGCTAAAAACTACATGTAAATGATGCCAAAAAGCGTATAAAATATCCGCTCATCAAATTCACCAAAGGATTTTTCTCAATTCAATGTCACAAAGTATAGTTCCAACCGACGAGATATCCCTAATCAAAGTTTAATAAGAGGATGTCACAACAATGAAATCAATAACCGGGAGTAGAATCACAAGTCGTTCTTCCAAGGACTTACACTAGAATGCACATTGTTGGTTAGGAATTTTTGGGACTTTTGGATTGCATACGGAAGAAGTAAAATGACAATTATATAAAAGCAACGAATAGCTAACAATCATGTATCAAAATAACTACAACTAAAACATATAAGGACAAGAGCTATGAAATTAAAGTGAGAAAATTAGGAATTGAAAGCTAGTAGAGGTGAATAACAATCAATCAGTATAAAGGTCTTGGCTAGGGTAGATAATTGGAGTTCCTATTCTTATTGTCATTATCACTTGTGATGGAAATTGTCCATTGCTTCCACTTATTTATCCTCTAACAAATGAAGAAATGTCAAGTAAATACAATTAACTTGAGTTCACAAGTTCTAGTAAACTCATAGTGAAAGACTAGCTTTAGTGAAGTTCAACCTAACTAGCAACTTCCAATATTCAATAAACCATAGGCTTTGACAATTCAAGAGTTTTCAATACTCAACCCTGTTGCCAGGGCATCTTGGCTAGTTTCACAAGCCATTTTGAGTATGTATTAGGGTAGTTTCATGTATTTTCTTAGACAATAAGTAAGTATTTGGTTGATTATGCATTCATACCTTGATTCAATCAAACATTGTGAATTTTAAACATTTTCAATAATGTAAGAATTAAATGATAAGAATGAATGATGCAATATTTCATGATTAGAACAAAACTTTTATGCAATTCGTTTGATTGGTTTCAGGTAATAAGGAGCAGAGACCCACGTTAGTGGCCACGTTAGTGCCACTAACATGGGCACTAACGTGGAAGAAAGGAAAGCTTGGAAAGTTAGTGGCAAAGTTAACACCACTAACTTTAGCAAAGAAGAGGAAGACCCACATTAGTGGCTCTGTTAGTGGCCACGTTAGTACCACTAACGTGGGCATTAACGTGGAAAAAAGGGGCACAATGAAAAGTTAGTGCAAAAGTTGGTGGCACTAACTTGTTCGAGGTACTAACGTGGGCATTAACGTGGAAAAAAGGGGAACAATGAAAAGTTAGTGCAAAAGTTGGTGGCACTAACTTGTTCGAAGCAAAGGATGAAAAGTTAGTGCAAAAGTTAGTGCCACTAACTTGTTCGAAGCCATGGAGACCCACGTTAGTGGCCACGTTAGTGCCACTAATGTGAGTCACTAACGTGGAGATGGGAGCTGCATGAAAAGTTAGTGAAAAAGTTAGTGGAACTAACTTTTGATAGGCCAAGAAAGCCCACGTTAGTAGCCATGTTAATGCCACTAACGTGGGTTCTGCCCAACCTCAACCCTTCCAGCAAGCTGAGTAGAGCCCAATGAGTTAGTTAACTGCTTCAACTGAGGCCTAGGGCCCACATCCAGAGACTTGCAAACTCAACCGAGGATCAGAGGAGTAGTATAAATAGGAGTAGTTTTGAACTAGATTGGGGATTGGCACCTGAGGATCCAGGATTGTAAACACTCTGTATTTTACTTTCTCTGTAATTCAATTTACTTTTGAATGCACTTTTCATTTTCAATTTCGATTTCCAGAGCTATGAACAACTAAATCCCTCTTCATTGGGTTAGGGATCTCTGTTGTAATTCAATGGATCAATTGTAGTTTTCATTCTTCTTCTTTTTTCCATTCTCTTGATTTGCTTGAAAGCTTTCGATCTTCATCCAATTGAGCAATTGTCTCGGAAGAGAAATTGCTCATACTTGGATTTCCTTTGAACCTTGGAAGAGGAATGAGGAAATCATGCTAGAAATGCTTTCTCATGTTGGACTGGGTTGGGGGTTGGATGGATATGGTGACATATAATCCTACCGATACTTTGAAATAGAAAAACATATGGTATAATCAGTGATCGTACTTCATCTCTTCCCATGAGCAATTAGATAAAGGAATTGGGCAATTGTTCAAGCTTAGAGAGATTGAATTACCAAGGAATTGGGATTCAATCACCTAAGATTGCCAAGAGATCAATGAATGCATGGATTGAGGAAGAGATGAGAATGAACTTGATCCAGAGAATGCGACATCTCCTAAGCCCAATGAACTCCCCCACTTCTGATCTTTCCCCATTCTCTTTAATTCTGCTGTTTACATTATTGTTTATCATCCCCATTCCCATTTAAGTTTCTGCAATTTACTTTCTGCACTTTATATTCTACAATTTACTTTTTGTCATTTACATTTGTTGTTATTTACGATTCCCGCTGTTCCGAGGGTTACCTGAAACTGAAGGTCGATCTCGGATGAGATCTTTGGTACTGGTCGGAGATGACGTGTCCAGCTGGCTGGTGGCGGCTGGAGCTGTTGTGTCCGACTTGTTGGATTTGCTGCACTGCTGATCCTTGGCCACCGGAGGGTGGGGGGTACCTGCAAGAAACTCCGATGCTTAAGTTAGCACGGGTATTAGGCAGGTTTTTATGTAGAATCATAGTATGAGTTATACCTGGGTGCTCTAGTGTATTTATAATGGTGAGATGTGACCTTTGGATAAGATAAGTTAGTTTTCTTATCTTATCTTTATCTTTTGGGTTGAGGTCAGCGCATCTTCAACGGAACCGCCCTTCTCTGTAGGCCTGAACGACCTTTGGATTTGGGTCGTATTCCTTGAATTGGGCCCTTTTTGGGCTTTCCTGTCGATTTGGCCGAGTTCTTCGTAAAGAAGTCGGTCCGCTTGACCTAAGGAGGTCGGTCGCTTTATTACTGAACATCCCGGTTCGGACAGCTCGACCCAGGGTATGAACAGTGCCCCTGCTTGAGCTCGGTCTTCTTTTTGAGGCCGAGTTCTTGACTTCGGTCTTTCTTTAGTGAAGCCGATCTCAAGCATTTTGTCGATTCCTTTGTAGAAGCTTTTGAATGTAGAACGTTTTCCTCTAAAAGCGCGCGCTTTTATATCGGCGCTTTGGGAACGTGCGAGGGTTTAATGCCTTTTAATTTTAGCATTAATTGCCCCGTTTCCTTTTGGCTCTTTATTTTGATTTTGAAAACCCAGAAACGGTTTATCTTCTTTCGCCCTTTTCGTAACTTCTTCGCATTTTTCCCTTCATTCTCTCGCTTTCAACTTTTCTTTGTGTTGCAGCGTTTGTTTGATTTTTCTGAAGTCTCTGCCTGGAGTTCGTAGTTTCGCGTTTCAGCCCAGCGACATTTTCTTTGCTCGTGTCTTTTCTTTTGCTTCGAGGTAGTGATTCCAGATTTCACCGTCCCTCTTCACCTTCCCTGAAGTCTGCTGCCTTTTTAGGTTGGTACTAACTTTCTTGCTTCTTTCACGGCTTCATCTTTACTTTTTTGGTGAAGCTTTTGCTTTTGCATGTTTTGAAAGTTTGAACCTTTTCGTGATTTTGCATTTGTTTGTCGCTGTAAATGCATTTTTCTTGGCTTTCTTTTGTGTGTTCCTCTGGCATTTTCGTCAAGGCTTTATACGGTTTTTGTTTGTTACTTTTGATTTTTTACTATCTGATAGAAACTCTGCATCCGTTCCTTGCTTTGCTTGATTGCTTTTTGTCTGATTTCTCAAAAGTTCGTACCTTTGATGATTTCCATTTGGCGTGTTTTGATGTTTTGGGAATGCTTTTTGCTTGGTTGACTGTGATGACTTATGCTTCTGGAAATGCTTGCTTGTTTGAAGTCTTTTTCTTGTTTGAAAGATGCTGGGGTGAGAGCTGTAGATTTTCCTGGAAACCTTGCTTTGTTACTGCCTCCAAAGGATGCCCCAAGATTTTGGTTTGAGTCTTGGGGTTTTCCTTCTCTGTGTGTTCACCTGCATCGTATTGAGTTGTTTTCTCCCTTGTCCGAGATGTTTTTAGTAATCCCATCTTCTTTTCTTACTTGTAGGATTAGTTGGCCTCATGTCTTCTCGCAATAACATTGTAGAGATGTCTTCCAGAGTTCCCGAGGGGATGTCCAATTGGCTGGACTCCCTTGTTTTGTTGTGTGTTTCTATTGTGGATGCTGAATTTTGCACAGAGCTGAGGAAGCGCCATAGGATTTGTGATAACAGTGCTCGCGAGAGTGATTATGAGCTTGTTGCTCCTGATTCCGGATGAGAGAGTTTGTTTTCCGACTTCCGTCGAGGGGGAGCGTCCCTCTTTCTATGCTTATGAATACTTCTTCAGCCAATTAAACGTTACTTTCCCTTTTACTGCTTTTGAAATTGACTTGTTGTGGTCCTGCAATATTGCTCCGTCCCAGCTTCATCCGAACTCCTGGGGTTTTATCAAAATATTTCAACTTCTGTGTCAGGAGTTGGACATAACACCTTCTGAAACTCTTTTCCTTTATCTTTTTGTCTCGGCCAAACCTGGAGGTTCCTCCAGAAAGAAAGCTTCCTGGGTTTCTTTCAGGTCGGCCCAGGGGCATAAAGTTTTTGCCATGTATGATGAGTCATTTAAAGATTTTAAGAACTATTTCTTCCGAGTCCGTGCCGTTGAGGGGGTTCACCCCTTTTTTCTTGATGAAAATGATGAGCCTGCTTTTCCTCTGGAGTGGCAAAAGAATGTAACAGTACCACATTACACATGGGAAATGCTTAGTGAGGTTGAGCGGGCCTTTGTAGTTGTTCTCGAAGATTTGTGGGGGAAGCCTCCCCATCTGGACACGAAGAGATTTTTGAGTGATCCATCTTTGGTTCGGGCTGCTTTGGGTACTGTCTGATTTGTTTTTATACTTGCACCCGAGCTTTGTTTCTCCTGTGTTGTAACTTGTCTTTGATTTTTGTGTTTTTCAGAGATGTCGAAGAATAATGATTCTATGAGGGCCTATAAGAAGGCAAAGAAGGCGACTGCTGCTTTAAACATCTCGGCCAAGGCGGCCGGAGAGGGATCTTCTCAGCCTCCAGTTAAACCTCCTATATCAAGTTCTCCCGGGCCGAGGAAAGCAATTCCTATTCCCCGGGTCCGTCTGGTCGATCCTCCACAATCTTCTGTTGCAGCTTCCGGTGCCCCTCCTAGTAAAAAGCAAAAAACAACTGAGCCTTTCAACCTTGATGCTCCTGACTTTGATGCGGTTGAGTTTGTAGATCAACAAATCGGCCCTTATGGTGTTCTTCCTATGGACGACGTGTCGCTTCTTCATCATTTTGATTATATCACCCGTAGTGGTATCAAGTTGGCACATATGGGGGCGGCCCTATATCGAACTGCTCAAAGTCTTCCTCTCCATGCCACTAAAGCTTTTATGGAGGAGGCCAAACAGGAGTTTGATCGGATGAAGGGCTTGAAGGAGGAACTTGAAGTAAGGGTGGCCAAGTTGGAGAAAGACTTGGAGAATGAAAAGGCTAGTTCTACTTCTCTGGCTGGTTCTCTGAGACTGGCCGAGGACACGGCTATGCGACATAAGGACAGTTATTTGACGTCTTACCGGGAGATGTTGCGTCTGAGAGAAGAGTTGGAGAATGCCCGGGCTAATTATTCCGAGCTCCAAGGTCATCTTGTTGGCAGTGTAACTGCTGCCTATGAGAACCTGAAGGAACAAGTTCGAGTTATTGCTCTCGAGGCCGACCTGACCCTTTTTAGCTTGGACAATGTTGTCAGGGATGGCAAGGTTGTCCCTGATGATGAGGATGAGAATGATGTCGATCCTCCCCCTGTAGCCTCTACCAAGGTGTCGACTTCTACTGTTCCTGCCGAGGTTGGTCCTTCCGCTTCTGATCCCGACTGCCAGATCTTGAACCGGGATGACGGTACTGTAGAAGCCGTTCCTCTCCAGACTCGGCCTCCATCTCCTCGGCCTGATGCTGCTAAAAAATCTTCTGACCCTTAGCTTTAACTTTATTCTGGATATGTAGTTGGCCCGGCTTGTGGGCTTTTTTAAACTCTTTATGTTTTGTTAATTGCTGACACTTTCCCGTTGCTTGCCTAGCAACTTTTGTTTTTTACGAAAAACAAATGGTAGCATGCTTTAGCTTTTTTGAGATAGGTTTTGGTGGCCTCCGAGGCTTTTATAACCTTACGCTTTTTGTGCTTGACTTGGTATCTTTTTTTCTGTGAATATTGGAACCTTGCGGCTTAACCTTTTTTGGATTGCTTTGTACTTTGTATCTTGAATCCTTTGTGGTTGTGACTAGGTAGGTCTAACTTGATTTTTGGTTCGTTCTCGCTCCGGCTTGTATTTCTGACGATTTGTAACCGATTTCTTCAAGTTAGTCCTCCGAGTTGTTTTCGCAGTCCTTTTCTAAGTTATTTTTGTAATCCCTTTCCTGGATCTTTGTCGGATATCTTCCCGGGATTACTTTCATAACTTTTTTAATAGTAGGAGTCCGACTTCATTATATCGGTCTCCTTTAAGTTATTTTTGTAATCCTCTTTCTTGGATCTTTGTCAGATCTCTTTCAGGGATTACTTTTATAACTTTTTAGTAGTAGGAGTCCGACTTCATTATATCGGTCTCCTTTAAGTTATTTTTGTAATCTTCTTTCTTGGATCTTTGTCAGATCTCTTTCAGGGATTACTTTTATAACTTTTTAGTAGTAGGAGTCCGACTTCATTATATCGGTCTCCTTTAAGTTATTTTTGTAATCCTCTTTCTTGGATCTTTGTCAGATCTCTTTCAGGGATTACTTTTATAACTTTTTAGTAGTAGGAGTCTGACTTCATTATATCGGTCTCCTTTAAGTTATTTTTGTAATCCTCTTTCTTGGATCTTTGTCAGATCTCTTTCAGGGATTACTTTATAACTTTTTAGTAGTAGGAGTCCGACTTCATTATATCGGTCTCCTTTAAGTTATTTTTGTAATCCTCTTTCTTGGATCTTTGTCAGATCTCTTTCAGGGATTACTTTTATAACTTTTTAGTAGTAGGAGTCCGGCTTGGTTATATCGGTCTCCTTTAAGTTATTTGTAGTCCTCTTTCTTGGATCTTTGTCAGATCTCTTTCAGGGACTACTTTGATAACTTTTAAGTAGTAGGAGTCCGACTTGGTTATATTGGTCTCCTTTAAGTTATTTGTAGTCCTCTTTCTTGGATCTTTGTCAGATCTCTTTCAGGGACTACTTTGATAACTTCTCATTTTGGGCTGACTTTGTCATGTCGAGCCCTTCTAAGTTAAAGTAATCCTCTTTAATAGGGTTGGCCAGACCTCTTTCCAGGGTTTACTTATAACTTGGATTGACTTGGTCTGACTTCTCAACGTCGGCCAGCCTTTAAGTTATTATTTTAGCAATCCGTAAGACCTCGTCAGGTTCTTTTTTGGATCACTTTCGATAACTTCTTACATTATTCTGTGTTCATCTTTTCCGATTTGTAGAAAGTGGTTGTCATCTCTAGATCGTCCTTTGGGTGAATCGCGTTTTCACCTTTATCGGACGGTTGTCTTTATCGTGATCGTGCAGTGAAATTGTTTTTCACTTTCTGCCGATCTGTTGCTTTATAATCGAACGATGAATGCTTCAGATTAATGCGTCTTGAAATCTTTGTAGAATATCTAAAATATATTTTATTTAAAGGAAAAGTGCAAATATATACATATGGGATTGTCTGAGTCTCAACTTGGTGCCTCATTAAAAAACCTTTTCAGGAAAAAGAGTGCATCCAATGATGAGATCTTTTATCTTTTCTAACTGTAGTACCTTCTGAGGTTGCAGGCGTGCCATGACCTGGGAAGCTCTCGTCCATCGAGTTCAGACAGTCTATAGTAGCCCTTTCCAAGTACTTCTACAACTCGGTAGGGTCCTTTCCAGTTTGTTGCCAGCATTCCCTCTCCTGGTCGAGTTGTTCCGATATCATTTCGGATTAGGATGAGATCATTTTCTATGAAACTTCTCGGCACTACCTTTTGATTATATCTGGAAGCCATTTGGCATTTTAGAGCTTCTTCCCTGATCCGAGCTCTTTCTTGGATTTCGGGTAACAAGTCGAGCTCTTCTCTCTGAAGTTGGAAGTTTGTTTCCTCATTGTAGTGAACTATTCTGGGCGACCCTTCCTCAATCTCTATTGGAATCATCGCCTCTGTTCCGTATGCTAATCGGAAGGGGGATTCCTTCGTGGTGGAATGTGGCGTTGTTCGATATACCCACAGGACTTGTGGGAGCTCTTCTGCCCAGGCTCCCTTTGCATCTTGTAATCTTCGTTTAAATCCGGCCAATATGACTTTGTTAGCAGCTTCGGCCTGCCCATTGGCTTGTGGATGTTCGACGGAGGTGTACTGGTGCTTTATATTCAAGTCGGCTACTAGTTTTCTGAAGCCTGCATCTGTGAATTGGGTGCCATTGTCTGTGGTTATTGAATATGGAACCCCGAATCTTGTGACAATGTTTCGATATAAGAATTTCCGGCTTCTTTGAGCGGTGGCATTGGCTAGGGGCTCTGCCTCGATCCACTTTGTAAAATAATCTACTCCCACTATGAGGAATTTAACTTGTCCTGATCCCTGTGGGAAGGGGCCGAGAAGATCGAGTCCCCATTTTGCAAACGGCCAAGGCAAAGTCACACTGATGAGCTCTTCTGGCGGGGCGATGTGAAAGTTGGCATGTTTTTGACATGGTGGACATGTCTTTACAAATTCTGTGGCTTCTTTCTGTAGAGTTGGCCAATAAAATCCCGCCCGGAGTACTTTTTTGGCGAGAGCTCGTGCTCCGAGTTGATTGCCACAAATGCCGCCGTGTATTTCTTCTAGCATTTCCCTTGTGTTGGAGGTCGGCACGCATTTTAGTAAAGGTATTGAGATTCCTCTTTTGTACAGGATGTTGTTTATGATGGTGTAGTACTGTGCCTCCCTTTTTAACTTCTTTGCCTCCTTTTCTTCTGCGGGGAATGTTCCTTCTTTGAGGTAGTTGATTATGGGGGTCATCCATCCTTGGTCCTGACTTGTTATGGCCAGGACTTTTTCCTCTTCCGAGATTGATGGGTTTTGCAACATTTCCTGGATGAGGCTTCTATTGTTGCCCCCTGGTTTGGTGCTGGCTAGTTTTGAGAGTGCATCAGCTCGGGCATTTTGTTCGCAGGGTATGTGGCAGATCTTATATTCCCCGATTTGTCCGAGTAGTTCCTTGGTTTTATCCAAATATTTTTTCATGGTGGGGTCTTTGGCTTGATAGCTCCCTGTTATTTGTGATGTGACCACTTGTGAATCGCTGTAAATTTTGAGTTTTTGAGCTTCGACCTCTTTAGCCAGCTTCAAACCAGCTAATAATGCTTCATATTCCGCTTGGTTATTGGAGGCCAGGAATCCGAACTTGAGGGAGAGCTCAACTTGGGTTCCTTGGTTGCTTTCTATTATCACGCCTGCGCTGCTTCCAGTTTTATTTGAGGAACCGTCCACGTAGAGATTCCATTCTGTGGGAGTTTCCAGGGTATCTGTGAATTCTGTGATGAAGTCGGCTAGATACTGTGATTTGATGGCCGTCCGATCTTCATATTAGAGGTCGAATTCTGACAACTCGACTGCCCATTGTAGAATTCTGCCTGCTAAATCTGTTTTCTGCAATATTCCTTTTATGGGCTGGTTAGTTCTAACCTTAATGGTATGAGCCTGGAAGTACGGGCGGAGTGGTCGAGATGTTAGGATGAGAGTATAGGCAAATTTTTCTATTTTCTGGTAGTTCAGCTCGGATCCCTGTAGTGCTTTGCTAATGAAGTAGACGGGTTGTTGCCCATTTTCGTCTTCTCTGACTAGTGCTGAGGCTATCGCCCGGCTTCCTACTGCGAGATATAATATGAGTGGTTCTCCTTCTCGTGGTCGAGATAGGATAGGTGGCCGTCCAAAGAACTCCTTGAAGTCTCGGAAAGCTTGCTCACATTCTGTCGTCCATTCGAACTGTTTTCCCTTTCTTAAAGTTGCATAGAAGGGGAGAGATCTTATCGCAGCTCCTGCTAAGAATCGGGATAGGGCGGCCAATCTCCCGTTGAGTTGTTGTACTTCTTTGACACAGGTTGGGCTTTTCATGTTAAGTATAGCTTGACATTTGTCTGGATTTGCTTCAATTCCCCTTTGTGTGAGCATGAAACCCAAGAATTTGCCTGCTTCAACTGCGAAGGTGCATTTTGCGGGGTTGAGTCGCATGTTATGCTTCCTTATAGTGTCAAACACTTGAGCCAGGTCGGACAATAATGTATCTTCGCTTTGTGTTTTTATCAACATGTCGTCCACATAGACTTCCATGATTTTTCCGATGTGATCTGAGAAGACTTTATTCATTAGCCTTTGATAAGTAGCTCCCGCGTTCTTGAGACCGAAAGGCATCACGATGTAGCAGTAGTTCGCCCTTGGTGTTAAGAACGAGGTCTTTTCTTGATCTGGTGCATACATGGGGATTTGGTTGTATCCCGAATAGGCGTCCATAAACGAGAGGTATCTATATCCGGAGGAAGCATCTACCAGAGTGTCAATACTTGGGAGTGGGTATGGATCTTTTGGGCAGGCTTTATTGAGATCGGTGTAATCGGTACACATGCGCCACTTCCCATTTGATTTTTTCACCAAGACGACGTTGGCTAGCCATAGTGGGTACTTGACTTCTCTTATGAATCCTGCCTCCAGTAACGTTTGTACTTGTTCTTCCACAGCTTGGGATCGTTCTGGTCCGAGTTTTCTTTGCTTCTGCTGCACCGGCCGAGATCCTGGATAGACCGCTAACTTGTGGCACATTAGCTTAGGGTCTATGCCTGGCATGTCTGCGGCTTTCCATGCGAAGAGGTCGACATTATCTCGTAAGAATTGTATCAGTAATTCTTTTGAGTCTCCTCTTAGGACCGTGCCGATATTAGTCGTTTTGTCCGAGGTGTCTCCAATCTGAACCCTCTCTACCTCACCTTCTGGGTGCGGACAGAGTTCTTCTCGACGCTGAGCTCTGCCAAGCTCAATTGTATGAAACTCTTCTCCTCTGCCTTTGAGGTTTAAGCTCTCGTTATAACAGCGACGTGCCATCTTTTTGATCTGCTTTTATCGTGGCTATCCCCTCTGTAGTTGGGAATTTCATGCATAGATGCGGAGTTGAGACTATTGCGTCGAGTTGATTGAGTGTTGTCCGACCTATGAGAGCATTGTAGGCTGAACTTACATCGACCACAATGTAGTCTATTTTGAGGGTCCTAGATTGGTTCCCTTTTCCAAAAGTAGTGTGTAGCGATACGTATTCCAGCAGTTGTATCGGAGTGTCTCCTAGTCCAAACAGATTGTTCGGGTATGCTCTAAGTTCCTTTTCGTCTAAACCGAGTTTGTCGAAGGCTGTTTTGAATAAGATGTCGGCAGAACTCCCTTGGTCTACTAGTGTGCGGTGTAGATTGGCGTTTGCCAGTATAATAGTGATGACCATGGGATCGTCGTGTCCCGAGATGATGCCGGATGCGTCCTCTTTAGTAAATGTTATCACCGGGATGTCGGGTGCTTCCTCCTTTCCCTCAACATGATATACTTCTTTGAGATATCTCTTTCGGGACGATTTGGAGATCCCACCTCCTGCGAATCCGCCGTGTATCATGTAGACGTGTCTTTCTGGTGTCCGAGGTGACCGTTCAACTCGTCCATCATCTTCGTCTCTCCGTCTTTTTCTTTGGTCATCATCCCGGGTGGCCAGAAATCGATCTAATTTTCCTTCTCTTACCAATTTTTCTATGATATTTTTCAAGTCGAAGCACTCGTTGGTAGAGTGCCCTCGAATTCGTTGGTATTCATAATATTCCTTCTGGTTTCCTCCTCCCCTTTTGCCTTTGAGTGGCCGCGCTGGGGGATTTTTTTTGTTTGGCAGACTTTTTTGTACACGTCGACCAGGGATGCTTTGAGAGGAGTGTAGTTGTGGTATTTTTTGATTTTCTCACCCTGTCGATCTTCTTTCCTCTTGGAGTCCTTGTCTTTTTCTTTGTAGGAGGCCCCAGATTTTGAGGTTTCTCCCAGCTGAGTGTTCTCTTCCATGTTGATGTATTTTTCTGCTCGCTCCTATACTTCGTCTAAGGAGGTAGGATACTTTTTTGATATAGATTGGCTGAAAGGTCCCTCTCGTAAGCCATTGATAAGCCCCATGATGGCGGCCTCTATTGGTAAACTTTGTATGTCCATGCATGTTTTGTTGAATCTTTCCATGTAGTTGCGGAGGCTCTCCCGATCTCCTTGCTTGATCCCTAGTAAGCTGGGTGCGTGCTTGGCCTTATCTTTCTGGATGGAGAATCTGGCCAGGAACTTTTTGGCCAGGTCGTCGAAGTTTGAGATGGACTTCGGAGGTAAGTTATCGAACCATCTGATCGCCGTTTTCGTGAGAGTTGTTGGAAAAGCTTTGCAGCGAACGGCATCTGAGGCATCGGTAAGGTACATTCTGCTTCTGAAATTGCTGAGATGATGGTTGGGATCTGTAGTGCCATCATACAAAACCATATCCGGGAGCTTGAAATCTTTTGGGATTTTGGTCTTCATGATTTCCCTGGTGAATGAATCCTGTTCTTTGCGTGAATTTTCCTCAGGAGTGGTCCAAGGAGCTTTTGATTTGAGGTCGGCCTCTAATTGCTGTAGTTTTTCTTCTAGTTCTCGACGTCGCCGTACCTCTCTTTGTAGATCCTTTCCGATCTCCCGTTGTTGTTGGGTTTCTTTCTCAAGTTACTTTTAAGCAATCTTGAAGTGCTTCCATGGCTCCTGGATTTGGTGAGTTTTTGTCCCCCTTGGATTTCGGAGTATCCTTTAGCGTAGTGTCCGCGTTCTTGTGCGGTGTTCTGTTCTCCAGATCCGAGTCGTGGTCGTTGTCATGGCCGTCCGCCATGGTTTTGGGATGACTTTCAGGTTCCCCGGCAACGGCGCCAATGTTCTGAGGGTTACCTGAAACTGAAGGTCGATCTCGGATGAGATCTTTGGTACTGGTCGGAGATGACGTGTCCGGCTGGCTGGTGGCGGCCGGAGCTGTTGTGTCCGACTTGTTGGATTTGCTGCACTGCTGATCCTTGGCCACCAGAGGGTGGGGGGTACCTGCAAGAAACTCCGATGCTTAAGTTAGCACGGGTATTAAGCAGGTTTTTATGTAGAATCAGAGTATGAGTTATACCTGGGTGCTCCAGTGTATTTATAATGGTGAGATGTGACCTTTGGATAAGATAAGTTAGTTATCTTATCTTATCTTTATCTTTTGGGTTGAGGTCAGCGCATCTTCAACGGAACCGCCCTTCTCTGTAGGCCTGAACGACCTTTGGATTTGGGTCGTATTCCTTGAATTGGGCCCTTTTTGGGCTTTCCTGTCGATTTGGCCGAGTTCTTCATAAAGAAGTCGGTCCGCTTGACCTAAGGAGGTCGGTCGCTTTATTACTGAACATCCCGGTTCGCATAGCTCGACCCAGGGTATGAACACCCGCCATTTTACTTTCTGCAATTCTCAAACCAACTTTGCTTAGTTCAACTAGAAAACTCCTCTAATTAAAGTTGCTCAACCAATCAATCTCTATGGGATTCGACCTCACTCTACTGTGAGTTTTTACTTGACGATAATTTGGTATACTTGCCGAAGGAGATTTGTTGAGAGACAGATTTCCGAGCATCAAACCCCAAAGGCAAGAGTAAAAATCTACTCCATAATCATAAAATGCATTTTCACAAACACCTTATTTGCACTAAAGGAAGACGTCATAAAATTGGAAAATAAATCCAAATCAAAGGTACCCACTAGCAATAATCAACAATAACAATTCAACTAACAGAATTGGGACATGAAAAACTTCAATGCATTAATAAAATCAAAATCCAACAAGATCTAAAAGAAAGATCCAAAACAAATAAAACTGCAAGAATGCTAAGTAAATTGGAAAGTAGAAACCACAATTAAAATAACAATAACTGAAATTATAAAGGATCTAAGCCAAGGATTTAAATGAAAAAGAGCAAGAAACCCTGTTCTCTCTCTGGAAATAAAAAACTCTCTAAAACTAAGCTAATGGAATGTGTCTCTCCTTCCTCCTTCACTCCCAGCCTCTAATCTGTAGAATGGGCTTGAAACTGGGCCATTAGAAGGCTTTGAAATTTCCCCCAACGTGTTCCCTTAAGTGAGGCACGTGACGCTTGTCACGCTTACGCGTCGGCCATGCATACGCGTCAGCTGGACTCTACACAGGCCACGCGTGTGCGGAAGATCACGCATGCGCGTTAGTCGAACTTTGCTTATCACGCGTGCGCGTAAGCTACTCGCGCGTGATGGGTGGATAAATGGCGGTTAAGAATTTCTAAAAAGTATTTTCTAAAATAGCGCTGCAACTAAAGCCTTAACCGACAAAATTTTCACTATCAACTTAGAATGTGTCATAATTGATAATAAATAACCGGGAGTAGAATCCTGGGTCATTTTCCTAAGAGTTGACACAAGATGCAAATTATTGGTTAGGAATTTTCTGAATATTTTTTTTGAAATTGATAACAGAAAAATAAATAGTTAGGAATTAAAGCGATGAATAACTAGCAAGATATGATAAGTAATCAAAATAAAAGGCCTTGGTTAGGAGAGAAAATTGGAGTTTCTATCCTTGTTGTCTTTCCCAAGTGTAATGATAAAGGTTCATTTCTCCCACTTAGTTATCCTTTAGTAATTGAAGGAAAGTCAAGTGGGCGTCACTAACTCTAACTCACAAGTCCAAGTCACTTCATGGAGAAGGCCTAGAGGTGGTGAGAATTGAGCTAGCCAGCAACTTCTAATTACAGATTAATACTTGGGTATAACAACTCAAGGGGTTCCAATTACTCAACCCCCAACCAAGTTGGGAGCTCTACTCCGTTAACATGAATGCCAATTTCATAGATACATGGTACGTGTAAATAAGAGACATGATAATTATGAGAAATTAATTAAATCAAAATTGTCACTAACAATAATTAACAAGGATCAAACAAACAATAAGAATAAATATAAAAATAATTCAATGCATTAATGAAATTCAAGAGTGACAAGATCCAAACATGAATTTAAAGCAATCAAATGGAAAAGAGCAATAGAGGTATTAGAGAAGTAAACTACAAGGACAATGACTCCAATTGAAGGTAGCAACAACTCACACAAGATCCAATTTAAAGCAAAACTAAGAATGTCAAAAACCCTAGAAAGAAGTAGGTGTTTCTCTTACTAGAATTCAAAACTAATAAAAAACTAAAGTGAAAAGTGAAGTGTGTTCAGTTTCAGCTCCATCCCTGCCTCTAGTCTGCATTTTTGGGCTTGAAACTTGGTCCAAATCAGACCAGAAATTGCCCCTAACGAGTTCTGTTAAGTGCATGCAGCACGTGACACTCTATCATGCGTGCGCGTCGCTGAACCTTGCACCTGGCCACGCTATGCGTCAGTCACGCGTACGCATCACTAAAAGACGCTCCTGATCACGCACACGCGTCTGCCTTGCGTGCGCGTCGCTCCTCGCTTCTCAAGTCTTTAATTTCTTGTGTTCCTTCCACTTTAACATGCTTCATCTTCATCCTTTAAGCCATTCATGCCCTATAAACCTTAAAACACTTAACAAACACACCACGGCATTGAATACTAATGAAGAAGAATTAAAAATTAACAATTTTAAGGCCTAGGAAGCATGTTTTCAATAATAGCACAAAATTAGGAAGGAAACTTAAAAACATGCAATTTACATGAATAAATGTGGGAATAGTTGACAAAACCCACTCAATTCAGTCCAAAATATATCATAAAATAGTGGTGTATCAAATCTCCCCACACTTAAACGTTAGCATGTCCTCATGCTAAGCTCAGATGAGCCAAAGAGTGAAGGGAAAATGGTGAGACTTATGCAATGCAATTTATCCATAAGAATGCAACTACATGCTAAATGCTTTTACCTACTTCGTTAAAAGTAAACAAATTCTCCAAGAACAAACATAAACTGGATTCCACTAATTCAAATCTCAAAATAAAGTACAGGTAGACTTGCAAGAAGAAAGCTCATGAAAGTCGGGAACAAAGAATCGAGCATCGAACCCTCACTGAAAGTGTATACACTCTAATCACTCTAGTGTTTGAGGGTCGATTCTCTCGGCTCTCTACTAATCTTGCTTTCTAAAGCTTGCTTTTCTTCTACCAATCAACAAAAAATTAATGCACAAATACACATATCAAGAGATCTTGTCAAGGATTGTAATGGGGTTAGGGTCAAGGTAGGAATGTATTTGGTTAAGTGGATTAAAATTCGAATCCTTGTATAAACCTAAACTTCCCACCTAACCTAAAACATTCCATGTCATCACAATGCAAAGTCTAGCTACCCATTGACTATTTTTCCACAAATCCATGAACCTTGATATCTTTTGAATACAAATCATATGCATTAGTTCACTCATATGCATTAGTTCTCTTTATCTTATTGACTATATTTGATGTATATATATATTCTCTTTTTTTCTTTTTTTCTTTTTTTTTTGTTTTTTTTTTCAGTGAGTTAATGCATATGATTAATGTGCTAGATGTATGAACAAGTGCCCAAACTGTTTTCACATTTTCATTTAAGAATATAAAATACCCAATTTCCTAACCAAGTAATTCCCAAACCCAAATTTTCCACACTTAGTTCATATGCACTCTCACTAGTCTAAGCTAACCAAGGATTCAAATTAGGAACATTTATTGTTTTCCACTTAGAGTTAATAATGTACTAAAATAAAGAATAAATGGGATAAAATAGGCTCAACATTGGGTTGCAAAGGGTAATAAAAGGGTAACGCCATATGGGTATGTGAGCTATAGTGAAACAAGGCCTCATCACGTAAGTATATATATACATCAAACAATAAAAAATAGAATCAAGCAAGACAAAGATCACAATTTTAGAGAGAAGAGCACACACCAAATAAAACATTGGTTGATAAGATGCAACCAATAAAATAGGTTCAAAATCTCACTGGTTTTGTGTGTTCGAGCTCTAAACCATGTTCCAAATATAAATTCCTTCAAGCAATGTTCAACAAAAAATTAAAGTTATCCTCACTTCAACCAAGTAGTACCTAAATGCAAGCAACTAAATACCCGTGCAAGTTATCCTATGTAACACAAGAAAATTAAAGTACTGGTGTTGAGAAAGAGTTGTTACCTTCGGGAGTCAGTTACCGACCTCCCCACACTTAATGCTTGGCACGGTCCTCTGTGCCATCAGTAATCCGCAAGGTGGGTCTGGGATTGCCACTTCCAATGACTAAATGATGAGGGGACATGGGCGCCTCCATGTCCATATCTTGATTGCTCGCCTCGCCATCAATGGAAGTAGAGTCTGAGGTTTCGGGTTCCTCCATAGGTAGGTTAAAACACCCAATGAGCTCCTTCAAGTAGTCATAGCGGCGCTTGTTGCGTCGCTTCATTTGCTCAATTCTCTGGCCTTGCTAGTCTACCTTCTCGATGAGCTCAAGTAACAACTGGTGGGTGGATAGTGGTGGTGCATGTGGTGGCAATGATGGTGGGGTAGAGGATGAAGGGGCGTCGAAGGACGGGTCTTCATGCCGGCTCACAGGTGGCGCTGGAGGCATGATATATTTCCCTTTTGGGACAAATTCGTCATCCCAGGAAATCATGGTCTTCACATCCCCAGCCCAAGGTGAAACTCCCGCTGCAGAAACCAAGTCTGTAACCAATGTGGAAAAAGGTAGGTTGCCCGCTATTTTCACTCGGCCCATAGCTTGACGGATCAGTCGTGGCAAGTTGAGAGGTTTCTCTGTGAGGATGCACCAGACAAGAACGGCCATGTCGGTAGTAAAAGTGGACTCATGAGTGCTCAAAAATATGTAGTGGGACATGATCTTTGCCTACACTCGAGCCTCCATAGTGAGGTCTTGGGCGGAGTTGCTCTTAGGTCGAGTCTGGTATTGACCATAAATCCACTCACTTTTGGACTGGGCAATGACTCTATGAACGAGGTTCCAGTCAAACTAGAATGTCTGGCGCTCAAGCTGTGCCTCTTGATAGGCATCCATCCCATCTGGACTAGGTAAAAGATTAAGTACTTCCTGAATAGCACCTTCTGAGATAGAGACTTGCTTTTCACGCACAAAGACTGACTGAAGGGTAGGCGAGTGATAGTTGGCGTAGAATTCAACTACCCAAGAGAGATTAGCTTGTCGCGGCTGCCTCTTTAAGAATTCCCACTGTCTCTTTCAATGCGGGGCACCACAAATTCAATGAAGTGTTCTGGAAGAATGAGGAGGTGCTCATTGTGGTAGTTTCTCTCTACTAAGATGGGGAACATCCGCTCACAATAGCGGTTAGTGAATCGTGCGGAGTCCCATGCGGGAAATTCCTTCTCCGCTTCATCAACTCGGATAGACCTCTTCACCCGCTTAGTAGGTGGCTTGACCTTTGATGATGGTTGCGCCTTAGCCGGTGCTCTTTTAGTTCCCTTCTTTGCCGGAGTCTTGTTAGAAGCCTTCTCTTTTCCTCTCTTGATGGCTATCCTGAAAAAGGAAGAAAATAAGGAATATTAAACTTAGAGAGCTAAACACCAGAAGTAAGAAAGCTCAAGTGATAATGAATGCCAAAGAAAAAGACAGTTTCTTAAATACATGATAGCTACAACATGCAACTAGGACATCAATTAAAACCACGAAGGCATGTTACTAACACTAGATGCAAGAGGAATAAAGCATGCAAGTAACAAGTATGAGAAGAATAGCTCAAGCATCAATATCAACAATGATAATCACATGTAAACAAGAACAAAATAATGAGCATTTTTATGATAAAAATTAATGATACCAAGCTCAATTCATGATGAGCGGATAATTTATACGCTTTTTGGCATTGTTTTTAGTATGTTTTTAGTAGGATCTAGTCAGTTTTAGGGATGTTTTCTTTAGTTTTTATGTTAAATTCACATTTCTGAACTTTACTATGAGTTTGTGTGTTTTTCTGTGATTTTAGGTATTTTCTGGCTGAAATTGAGGGACTTGAGCAGAAATCAGATTCAGAGGTTGAAAAAGGACTGCTGATGCTGTTGGATTCTGACCTCCCTGCACTCAAAGTGGATTTTCTGGAGCTACAGAACTCGAATGGCGCGCTTCTAATTGCGTTGGAAAGTAGACATCCAGGGCTTTCCAGAAATATATAATAGTCCATACTTTGGCCAAGAATTGACGACGTAAACTGGCTTTCAACGCCAGCCTTCTGCCCAAATCTGGCGTCCAGCGCCAGAAAAGGATCCAAAACCAGAGTTGAATGCCCAAACTGGCACAAAAACTGGCGTTCAACTCCACAAATGGCCCCTGCACGTGCAACACTTAAGCTCAGCCCAAACACACACCAAGTGGGCCCCGGAAGTGGATTTATACATCAAATACTTACTCATGTAAACCCTAGTAGCTAGTTTATTATAAATAGGACCTCTTACTATTGTATTAGGCATCCTGGATTGTATTTTGATCCTGTGATCACGTTTTGGGGGCTGGCCATCTCGGCCATGCCTGGACCTTCACTTATGTATTTTCAACGGTAGAGTTTCTACACTCCATAGATTAAGGTGTGGAGCTCTGCTGTTCCTCAAAGATTAATGCAAAGTACTACTGTTTTCTATTCAGTTCTTCTTATTTCTCTTCTAAGATATCCATTCGCACCCAAGAACATGATGAAGGTGATGATTATGTGTGACGCTCATCATCCTTCTCCCTTATGAACGCGTGCCTGACAAACACTTCTGTTCTACATGAATTAAGCTAGAATGAGTATCTCTTAGATCTTCTAATCTTCGTGGCGCAAGCTAGAATGATGGCGGCATTCAAAAGAATCCGGAAGGTCTAAACCTTGTCTGTGGTATTCCGAGTAGGATTCAATGATTGAATGACTGTGACGAGCTCCGAACTCGCGATTGCAGGGCGTTAGTGACAGACGCAAAAGGATAGTAAATCTATTCCAGCATGATCGAGAACCGACAGATGAATAGCCGTGCCGTGACAGGGTGCGTGAGCATATTATTCACTGAGAGGATAAGATGAAGCCATTGACAAGGGTGATGCCTCCAGACGATTAGCCGTGCCGTGACAGGGCATTGGATCATTTTCCCGAGAGATGACCGAAAGTAGCCATTGACAGTGGTGATGTATCACATAAAGCCAGCCATGGAAAGGAGTAAGATTGATTGGATGAAGATAGCAGGAAAGCAGGGGTTCAGAGGAACGAAAAGCATCTCCATTCGCTTATCTGAAATTCCTACCAATGATTTACATAAGTATCTCTATCCCTATTTTATTAATTAATATTCGAAAACACCATTATCACTTTATATCTGCCTGACTGAGATTTACAAGGTGACCATAGCTTGCTTCATACCAACAATCTCCGTGGGATTCGACCCTTACTCACGTAAGGTATTACTTGGACGACCCAGTGCACTTGCTGGTTAGTTGTATCGAAATTGTGACAATTATGAATTAAGATCAAAGCACCAAGCTTTGGAGCCATTACCAGGGATTGTTCGAGCCTGGACATCACAATTTCGTGCACCAAGTTTTTGGCGCCGTTGCCGGGGATTGTTCGAGTTTGGACAACTGACGGTTCATCTTGTTGCTCAGATTAGGTAATTTTCTTTTTATTTTATTTTCAAAAAAAAAAAATTTTCAAAAATATTTCTAAATTTTCTCATCTGTTTTCGAAAAAAATAAAAATGTTTTCAAAAATAAATTATTCTATGGCTTCAAAATTTTTAAGAATGAATTCTAGTGTTTCATGAATATGTTGAATCATATCTGGCTGTAAAGCCATACCCAAACTACTTTGGGATTGGTATTCAACTAATCACTCCAGCCCATGTAATTATATGTTGCAGCTTGGCTGGCTGTAAAGCCATGTCTAAATTCATTTGGACTGAGGCTTGCAATTTGTTATCAGAGCAAGCTAGTTGGAGTTAATCCACCTGCTACTGTTTCTGATCTACCTGCTGAAGCTTGGCTGGCCATTGGCCATGTCTAGTGTTTTGGACTGGAGCTTTCTTTGAAAGCTTGGCTGGCTAGTGAGCCATGTCTAATTCCTGGACTGAAGCTTTAGACTAACATGGCAAGATTCCTGGAATTCATATTAAAAATTTTGGAATCCTTATTTTTCTTTTTTCATATAATTTTCGAAAAATATAAAATAAAAATCCAAAAAAATTAGAAAATCATAAAATAAAAAATATTTTGTGTTTCTTGTGTGAGTCTTGAGTCACATTATAAGTTTGGTGTCACTTGCATATGCATCTTGCATTTTTTTCGAAATATCATGCATTCATAGTGTTCTTCATGATCTTCAAGTTGTTCTTGGTAAGTCTTCTTGTTTGATCTTGATGAATTTTTTTTGTGTCTTTTCATGTTTATCATATGCATTCTTGAATTCTTAGTGCGTAAGCATTAAAGAATTAAGTTTGGTGTCTTGCATGTTTTCTTTGCATTAAAAATTTTTCAAAAATATGTTCTTGATGTTCATCATGACATTCATAGTGTTCTTGGTGTTCATCTTGACATTCATAGCATTCTTGCATGCATTCATTGTTTTGATCTAAAAAATTTCATGCATTGCATATTTTTCTGTTATTCTCTCTCATAAAAAAATTCAAAAAAATCAAAAAAATATCTTTCCTTTTTTTTTCTCTCATCAAATTCGAAAATTTGGATTGACTTTTCAAAAATTTTTAAAATCAAGTTGTTGCCAATGAGTCAAATCAAATTTTCAATTTGAAAATCTTATCTTTTTCAAAAATCAAATCTTTTTCAAAATTCTTAGTTATTTTCGAAAATTCCAAAAATATTTTTCAAAAATCTTTTTCTTATTTTTAGACCAAATTTTGAAAATAACATAATCAATTAATGTTTTGATTCAAAATTTGAAGTTTGTTACTTGCTTGTTAAGAAAGATTCAAACTTTAAGTTCTAGAATCATATCTTGTGATTTCTTATGAATCAAGTCATTAATTGTGATTTCAAAAATCAAATCTTTTTCAAAACTAATTTTATCATATCTTTTCAAAAATATCTTCTTATCTTATCTTTTCAAAAATATCTTTTCAAAATATCTTTTCTAACTTCCTAACTTCTTATCTTTCAAAATTTGTTTCAACTAACTAACTAACTTTTGTTTGTTTCTTAACTTTTTCAAAACCACCTAACTAACTCTCTCTCTCTCATTTTTCGAAAATATCTCCCCTCTTTTTCAAAATTTCTTTTTAATTTATTAATTATTTTAATTTTTAAAAACTTAATTTCGAAATTACTAACAATTTTTTCAAAAACCATTTTTTCAAAATCACTAACTCTTTTTCAAAATAATTTTCGAAAATTTTCCCTCCTCCTCTCCCATCCTATTCTATTTATTCATTCATATCATAACATCTCATCTCACATCTCTTCCATTCGTACAGTTGCATTTCTTCCTTTACATCATTCTTTTCTCCCCTTTCTTCCACTCACAAGGGATCCTATACTGTGTATAAAGATCTCTATTATTATTATATTTTTCTGGCCATTCTTCCTTGTCATATGGCAGGAGCAAGATAAAGCATTCTTGTGAAAGCAGATCCAGAACCTGAAAGGACTCTGAAGAGAAAATTAAGAGAAGCTAAAATACAACAATCCAGAGATAACCTTCAGAAATTTTCGAACAGGCAGAGGAGATGGCAGCTGAAAATAATAATAATGCAAGGAGGATGCTTGGTGACTTTACTGCACCTAATTCCAATTTACATGGAAGAAGCATCTCCATTCCTGCCATTGGAGCAAACAACTTTGAGCTGAAACCTCAATTAGTTTTCTGATGCAGCAGAACTGCAAGTTTCATGGACTTCCATCTGAAGATCCTTTTCAGTTCTTAACTGAATTCTTGCAGATATGTGATACTGTTAAGACTAATGGAGTAGATCCTGAAGTCTACAGGCTCATGCTTTTCCCTTTTGCTGTAAGAGACAGAGCTAGATTATGGTTGGATTCTCAACCTAAAGACAGCCTGAACTCTTGGGATAAGCTGGTCACGCTTTCTTAGCCAAGTACTTTCTCCTCAAAGCTGAGCAAGCTTAGAGCTGATGTTCAAACCTTTAGACAGAAAAAGTGAATCTCTCTATGAAGCTTGGAAAGAAAAACAGTTGACCAAAAGTGTCTTCTGACATCTTCAGAAGGACATCCTGATATATTCTATGATGGTTATCTGAGCTATCAAGATGTACTGGACACTTCTGCAGGTGATCATTCACCTAAAGAAACGCTGCAGAACTCAAGAACTATTGACAGGTGTAATAAAGTCTGTAACTTCTGAAAGGAATCCTGTATAATGACTATGAAGAAGGAGTTCTTGAAGTTGATACTCGAATGCCATATTGGCTAGAATAAAATTGACTCAGCAAGTCAATAATTTAATCGCATGGAATGCAAGCTGCATCCAACAGTACCAAGAGCATCTGAAGAAAAGCTATGATCTGAAACCTGAAACAGAGGTAATTACTTAGGTGAACCTTATGGAAACACTATAACTCAACATGAGAAATCATCCAAATTCTCATGGAAGGATCAAAGCCTCAACAAGGCTTAAAATGTGGAAGAAACAGTTAGCAATAGCAACCTTTTCCATCATCAACTCAGCAACAACAGAGAACTCTGGACAAAATGCTTCTAATTTAGCAAATCTAGTCTCTGATCTATCTAAGCCACTGTAAGTTTCATGAATGAAACAAGGTCTTCCATTAGAAATTGGAAGCACAAGTGGGCCAGCTGAGTAAAAGGATCACTGAAATCCCTCCTAGTACTCTCCAAGCAATACAGAAGAGAATCCAAAAGGAGAGTGCAAGGCCATTGACATAAGCGCCATGCCGAACCTGTAGAAGAGGACGAGGGGTACGAGGGGTTCAACAATCCCAAGCGAGG